>NW_004955403.1:6984827-7005525 GCF_000276665.1 Chinchilla lanigera
TTTGTTTGTAACTCTGTATTGTCTGTATTGTGCTTGTGATATGTTGTAAAATGTTGTATGTCTGTTAATGTTTCCCTCCTTTTATCCTTAAAATAAAAAAAAAGAAAGAATATCAAAGACATCACTGTAACATAAAGGTAAAAAGATTAAATGATTGTCCAACAAAAGGGTAATAGTTAAAAAAAAAGCATAATTTCTCTGATATCTATATATATATATTTATGTATGTATATTAGAATTGAGATTTTTACAAACATAACTTCAGATATTTATAGATAAACTAGTCTATAAAGATAGCCACTGTTATGGCTTAAATTCTAAATTTGTCTCCCAACCACTAGTGCTTCAGAATGTGACAGTATAAGGAGATATAATTGGGTTACAATGAGTTCCTCCGGGTAACACCAGATCCAGTATCACTCGGGTCCTTATATAAAGGGAAATTTGACACAGCTATCCAGGCAGTCAGACAGCATGAGAACTTGAAGGCAAAGGTTGGAGTGATTCGTCTACAAGCTGAGAAAAGCAGGAGCTTGTTAGAAAGAGCAGCAGCGTCCAGCATGGGGGCATAGACAGCTTCTTCTTCACAGTCCTTCCCAACCTCAGCATTCCAGCCTCAGAGCTCTGACACCCGCAGACCTGTGCAACACGTCCTGCTGTCTACACCAGCTGTTTGTGGGGTCGGTCACAGCAGCCTCAGCAAATCAATACAACCACTCCCCATTACAACACAGAAAACTCAGAAGAAAATACATACAGTATTCTATAAGTTTTGAAAAGTGCCCTCAAAGAGAATATAATATTAACATTATTTGATTATCACTACATTGCAGGATAATAGCTTATTTTAATGTAGAAACACACATTGTACTTTCATAAACAAAATAATATTTTCTACATTAAAAATATTTTTAAAAGACATTTTTGCATGTAAAAACAAGCCTTCTGCTCTCTCTAAACACTGTGTATTTTTCTTCCACTTTCTGTTTGTGCACTGGATCTAGCTTGAACTTGTGGACCTGGCCTATTTCCCTTATCTAAAGGTGCATTTCCTCTCTGCCTGTGTGCGTCTTTCTGTCATCCACTGCATGTGATTCTTAATCTGACCCCTCATATTCTGCATTTTACCAGTCTCTTTACTCTGTTGAGAGAGAAATCTTTGTCCTGGTTTTGTCCTGAGAATACACAGCACCCACAAAACCCTCAAATTCCTCCTACTCCAGCCACTGCAGACATGACTTCTACAATCTCCAGTGATATAAAAACACCAGAAGCATAAAACAAAACAATGAAAATCATTGAAAGCTTAACTGATTTTCTCTTCAATACTATTTTTACAGTATACATTAAGAGAAATAAAATTAAAAATATAACCCTAAAAGTCCTATTTTTGTATTAATAGCTGTAGCAGACACAGAATTAGCCTGAAAATGGTTATATAAATTTCTGATGCTTCCTTCTCCATACTTACTTTGTTTACAGCATAATTTATAATTTGGAGCTCAGTACCTGTCTGCAGAGCTCCTGAGCTCTTGCTTCACGGTCTGCTAATCTACTACATTTAATTTCTACCCAAGGTCATAAAGCCAAGTTTTAAAATCTAAACAATATCCGGCATTGATTCTCGATTTTCATATGCGTTGTTTGTCGATTTCTTGTTTCATGTATTAAGAACATAGTTGTAAGTGAATAGTTAATGTTAGTATGTATTCTAAAAGAAATAATTGAGAAATCAAGGCTCTTGCTCTGCGAGATTTGGTTAAAAATTTTCCACACTTGATTAAATAAACAGAACCAACTACAGAGAGTAATTAAAGTAGTGGTTATCTGCACAATAAGGCTTTTACTACCAAAGGCTAGCCTGAGATTCACATTCCCAGTATCTACTTGCTGCTTGAACCGAAGCAAGCTATTCAGCATTGAGCCTCAGCTTCCTGATTTGTGAAAAGAAAAATCACAAAGGAGAAAGTGCACAGGTTAGTGTAAGTGTGTAAGGGAGACATGGCAGGCTCACAGGCATGGAAATAATAGGTGCTATAGTAGATGATGACTAAAGAGGATCCAAACCCTTTGTGCTACCAGAAATATCCTGTTTCATTTGCAATGACAAAGAGTTATTTGAGCTTACTTGAAGCACTTTCTGGAAGCATTAGACTTGCACCACCAACTTCCTGACAGTTTTCCACACTTACTGCCCCTGTCTATTTGCCTAAGTGCCATCTCACTGTCTTCCTAATATTACCAATTAATCCTCATTCTCTGGCCTAAAATTCTTAAGTGTAACATTTACCCTTCATTAAAATTCATATTATACCATTAAATATATTCTGCTGATTCCTAGGTTTCTGACAAGAATATAATCCCTATGCTTCCTAGATAAAATCTTCCATAAGAAATGAAGTCTATGACAAGAATTTTGGTTATAAATGAATGTTCTTTCTCTCAAATTATAACTTTCCAGAGTTAGTAAGGGTTCCCCCATCTTCTTTAATATTGTGGAATTTATCTACATTCTTTTTAATGTGTCATTTCTCAGTATGTAATTTTTCTGATATTCAGTTGGGAAAAACATTGTGCAGTAGAAAGCCATGAAGGGAGATCTCACTTTATTCAATGTGAATAAAACTGACTTCAAATCATTATTTGAAATTTATATAATATTACAGGACAAAAATGCTAATAAATTGTTGACAAGTAGAAGATGCACAGTAAAATAAAACTCTTTGCCCTACCAAAAGCTATATTCACATGGGCTGTTTTTACCTGCATGAGATTTTGTGTTAATTCTGTCTTCCCATGATATATTTTAAATGTTGAGGCACATGTAATTTTTACACACTGTGTTCGGCCTAGCTTATAAATTTTTACTTAACCAGTGATGCTTAATTTTAATCTGAAGACTCTTTTAGTAAGTCAGCAATTGATGTTAATTTATTTTTTTAATAACTATGGCAACAGCTTTCTCTGATTATGTGATTTACTGAATAAACTAGTCATTGGGAAAATCGTGCAATACACTTTTTTGTTTACAAAATGTATGAAAACCCTTTCATTAATTCCAGTTTCCTTACATAATCCCTATCAACCTCACTGATTTAGCATGCCAGGTTCATCATTGCAAGTTCCTGAATCAAAAGGGCCTCTTGGGGTCATTCTATGGACCTTGATTTCACTTCTGTGGTTAACTCTTGGGAAAGACACCTTAGATGTGGTACATTACTGAGAACCTCAGCAGTTGAACATTGTACTATCCTTCACATCAAACACTATAGGGAATGCGTCCTATAAAAAATGGGCCCTAATAAAACTGTCCTCATTTAATCATGTAAAATGTAGGGTTAAGAAACGTTTTACTGTATAATTCCATTCATCTCAGAACATTTATGTATAAATGCCTCTTCATAAATGGATAAAGCCTTCAAGACTGCTGTCCTTGTAGGATGACCACGTTGATGAACCACCCTTACTGAGGTAGGCTTACACATTTACCTGTCAAAGGGAGCAGGTGAGGAATGCAGCGCACAAGGGATCGGATACACACTGAGCCTCGCTGGAGATACTCGCATTCTACCAATGACTATAGAGACTTGGAAAATATAGAGTACTGGGTAAATGATAAACATTCTTATCAGGTCTCAGTCACTGACAGAAGCAGATGACATGTTTGATGGATGAAAGATTTCATGGAAGCTGGCCAAGGCTTTATTTATACTAACATCTCACTTCTGCTTGAGAATGATCAGGAATTAAAAGCCTGCCTAGAGAACTTCATCAGGAGGTCTCTCCCTGTGTCTAATCTTGCCTCCTGCCACCATGAATTCTACGGTCGTCACTCACACCACACTGCCACATGTGTGTATTACTTTGGTTTCCAGTTCCATTAAAATAATATTTTGTTTTCTTTTCTTCAAGAGGAATGCAAGACGACATCCAAGTCTACACAGTGTTTTTTGTTGAATGATGCTGGAAAATGTACAGAATGAAAGAGCAAAATAAAACCTCCATCTAACTTGCTCTCAGTTGCTTGACCCGATCACACAGGGATTTGTGCTTTTAAAATAAATAATTCTTCCATAAACATCGATACTGCCTTGTTGCTGAGACAAAATACCTGACAATGAAATATAAAGGAGGAAAGGTTTATCTGGTTCTCACTGTGTAGAGGTTTCAGTCCATAATATACTGGCTCCAAGGCAGAGTGGCACGTGGCAGAGGAGACCAGAAATGGAGGCAGAGAGCAGCAAAGCAATGAGTGGGAGAAGAGACAAGTCTCTTTTTGCCCCTTATGTAGTATGCAGGCTACCTGCCCTAGAGCAGGTATACCACTCATACCCTTAATCCTAGCACTGGACCATGAATCAATCACACACTCTAATTCACCCACCTCTGAAAAGCACACCCCCCATGACTGCATGAGTTTAGATGCAACATCTAGACATAAACCATAATAATGCATAGCATAATACTGCCATGAATGTCTTCTCTATTTTCATGTTTGGAAAAGACTTACTATAATGAATTATATTTCTTGAAATATAGAAAAAAACTATGTATTTCATTTGACTCATAAATATTTTGTCAATTTTTAAATTTGGGGGCTGAAGAGAATCTTGAGGTTTTACTAAAGAGAATAACAAATATGTAAATATAATCAGATCTCCCTATAGTTACATAACATAGAAGCAGAATCAATCAGATCAAAGATGGTGGATGAGTTATAGTTACTCTCAATTTAGAACCATTTTAACCATTGGTACTAGTATAAATCATTTTTAAATGTTCATGCTGCACTCACTTTCTGAATAATAAAAAGAAACTTTTAAAATCACGTACCTCTTTTTAGTTGTTTTGCTAGACCTACATAAGAGGGAAGAAACACTGGAAGTTGTTTGATCATCTGTGTAGAAACAGCATTGTTTATCCTCCAGAAGTCAAAGTCAGTATCCTCCGGAGGTCAAAGTCAGCAATAGGATCAATATTTCAAATAATTCTATGTGATACATGAATTATTTCCATTTTAAGAAATGATCTTTCTACTCTATCATGCTCATTTCTAACAGAGTAAGTATCACTAAGAAAGGAAATGTTAAAAACTGGAAGCTTTCTTGCTAAATAAGTATCTAGTGGACATAACTGAATGGCATACCAAATTAATATTTCAAAATTACATGTGAAAGCTCATCTTACTTTTTAAACTGAATCAGTGTATTTTAGGGTAACTGTTATTAAACTCAGATCCATGAATTCTAAAAGTGTTAAGGACATTTGTGAATTCCTTAAACTCCAAGGTAAGATGCAATACACACACACACACTCACACACACCTTTTTTTTGAAATAAAACAATCTCTCCCCCTTTGCAGACAGACCTCCTAACACAATAGTCCCCTTTATCATCTATCTCTTTCCACTTCTTCAGCTAATTCTCCAATTTTTCTTCATGGCCCAACTCCTGGAGCACATTTTACACACACAGAGTCCTTGCTGCTTCTTCTTCACACAGAGTCCTTGTTTTATTCTTCTCTCACAGACAGCTGATTTCCTTGTCCACAACTTGGCAGAACTGACCTCTGAGAAAAGCAACAGTCTTTGCACTGTCACAACATTACCAACTTTGAATCTTTACCAAGAGCTCTGAGTCATGGAGCCCCTTCTGGACTCCTTCTCTCCTTTCTGTCCAAAATATGAGGTACTGTCATCACTCTTCCACTTGATAGCCTGTTTTGTTGCATTTTTCTTTACCACTTGACATCCTAACAACTCAGTGTGAGATTTCATCCGTTCTAGGCTAGAATTGTTCCCTCTATAGCACTTAATCAGGATATCTCATTCATCTTCAGGGATTCATAATTTACTTTATGCTAATAATTCTAGCATCCACCACTAATGAGCTCCCTTTTTGTGTTTCCAGACCTGCTAACTGCCTACTTTTAGTACCTTTGGTTGACTGTCAGGCAGTACAGTGAGACCAGAATTTTCTTCACCTTTCTAACATTTTTAAATTCTTTTTTTTTCACTCTACATAGAGGATCCTTTCATCCTTCTTTACATGCCTTTCTTCCCCATTTCACGCAGATATGGAACTAGATATCACATTCACAGACCTCTCCTCTTTTATTTTATTTCAGCCTAAATTAGACTATAACTCATTCATTTTTTCCCATGTCAAACTTCTTTAATTTTATTGGTCTTCACTTTCATATGTGATTAACATGTGTAATGCTTTTTCCTTTACCCTGGAATCTTACTTGATGGTGGTGATTATATCTGCTTTCCTTGCTTCTACAACATAGTACCAGAAATAAAATAAGTATTCAATATGGATTAATGACATGAATAAACAAACACCAAATGCTTGGTGAAAACCTGCTATATATCAACATTGTGACCAAATCAATCAAATCGTGATATGTCAACTTGTTTGGATAAAGAAACACCTAGCAAATTAGTGATGTATATTTTGGGTATATCTGGATGGCCCATAGAATGCTGACCTGTGGACATCTTGCTGCTCCTTGGTCCCCCTCCTCTATGGCACAGTTCCTTTGCTCTGCTTGTGGCCACAATTACCTAAGCATTTTGGTCTCCCACATTCTTCTGTCATGATATTTCTGCCTTGGAGGCAGGCAAACATGCTTTGAAACCCCTGAAATCATGAACCAAATTAAACCTCTCCTCCTTTGTGTGGTGCTTTTTATCCCTAATGTGGTTTTTAAGATAGAAAATGAAGTCTCTCTGTGTGTGAGAGAGAGAGACAGACAGAGAGACAGAAAAAGAGACAGACACAGAGAGATAACATATATATATATATGTATATATATATATATATATATACATACATTCATATCCATACGCATACATTCAGATACTTCTGGAATTTGGGTTTCTCATAAAGCAGCAGTCTCTGCCTTTCAAGACCACAGTCAGTGAGCAGCCTGGATACCAAAGGAAATGCGAAGGCTGCCAGAAAAGCTGACCAATGAATCTATTGTTTTCCCTGGACAGCTAGCACTCTTCTTTTCAGAGCTGGCTTTTTCACTGAGCCAATGTATCAAACCATTAATTGTAACGGGGACTTACAGAATCACCCAGGTGAAAATAAAGAATTTTTGCAAAAGGGAAACCATTAGTACTGATCTTGGATCCTTCAAGTTATCTTGGCTGTTTTATGTTTGTAATTGTCCTTCGCTTGGGGTTGCTTTTTGACTCTGACTTTGGCAGTGTGACTTTGAAGTTTTATTTTTAAATTCTGGAAATAAAAACTATGCTTTATTATTAACTCAATGAATAAATAATATTGCATAAATAATGCTTTTAAATATATTTTCCAAAAAAGTACCCATTTAATATGTCTGTTTAATTAAACAAATGGATGACAGCCATAATTCTTAACAATGCTATTTATTAAGAATTTTTGGAGTTACGCTGAGAGCAATCCTAATGATATTTACCTTTATATTGCATATTATATTGTTATGGAAGATTCATATATGTGTGGTCCCAATAATACTTTTCAAAAAGACCTTGTATTTCAAAATTGATTCTAATAAATAATATAATTTTCTATTGCTTATTGGTTATCTAATCTATAGCCAAAACTTTAGGCTATAACATTCATGTTATTTTACCCCTAATATTCACTTTCTCCATTTGATTTTAATTTTATTTACCTGAATATATGCAGCAACCAAGTGAATTAAAAATTATTGTAAATATGTTCTTTAAGTCTATCTAGAATGTGTTAACAAAATAATAAAATTAAATGACTATAATAATGTGAAGTAAACAGTGAATTTTGAAGTGGTTTAAAACATTAAGGGGGGTCTGGGGATTTACTCAGCAGCACAGCGCCTGCCTGGCAAGCATGAGGTCATGAGTTCAATTCCAGGTCCAAAAAACAACCATTAAGGGTATGGAAATAAACACAAACACACACACACACACACACACAGAGTACAAGGCACTTACACAATAAAGGACTGTCATGAGCCAGTTGTGGTCAGTAGATGGCAAGCCATTGGGTAGGGTTCGAAGAAATTAGGGTGCAAAATCAGCAGACAACATTCCAAACAGAGAGGATGTCATGGCACAAAAGCCAAGAGCCACCACTGGGAATCAGTTAAGCCCAAAAGTAAATTTGAAAGTAGCACATCTTCTAAGGGAAAAGGCAAGTTCAGAGCTAATGATCCCAGGCAAAACTCAAGCACAGAAGCAAGAGTCCACCTTCATTAGGGCCTACGTGAGTCCTTAAGGAATCATCAGAGAAAAAGTTGCACATCCAGTGGTTAGGGCTGGGATCCCAAAAAGACACAGGATGTGGATACAGAGGCAGTGAATATCCGATAACTGAAAACACACATTAAAATTCAAATGAAAAATGGAGTTCAGAGAAACATGATACAATTAATAAAACCTCATCTGACAGATATGTGTGTGTACTTGGGAAATCCTCAAAGAAACTCGAGGCACACACTCTCTGTCTGCCGCCCGGTGTCATGGCCCTTGTGCTTTTTCCAGCTCATTCATGCAGACAGAAACCTCTGTCCTCAGGGAGCTCGAGGAGGCAGATTGCAGGATCATTTAGAGATCACGGTGGAGTGGTTTGATGTGCAGCAGTGGGAATACAGCACGGGGAAGGCTTCCCTTCTCTTTAGCAAGCAAAGTCTCTGAAGACATTATTTTTTCTAACTCATCTGTTATAGCCCAGAACAAGTGGCCGTGGTACTTTTTATATCTGAAGAATTAATGTGTAATTTTCTTACAGTGATTTTTTCTTTCATTCTTTCTTTCTTTCTTCCCTACTTCCTTCCTTCCTTTCTTCCTTCCTTCTTTTTGTCCTTTTCATTTTCAAGAGTGTTCAATAACCCAGTATTTTATTCTGTGTGGAGAAAATCATCCTTAAAAGTGTTTGCTTCCTTTTAAACACCACTCACTTTTGCAATACAGGAGCTTCAGTGTTTTGGTCCCTGGCAGAGGTAAAGCTGATACTCACCCTCTTCCCAGTTGGAAGTTCTACAAATTCATGATCTGTCATAACTTTTAGTTTGTAATTATATGAATTTAATCATTATCTAACTTCTTTGACCCATAAATATTTAATTTTCCAGACAAGAATTTAATTATTTAAAGCCAAGCTCTCTATTGAGTGTAGAACTCAAAAAAAAAATCCTGTTACACTGAGCTTTCTCACTTTTCTGATGAGAGAACCTGTTGCATTAGTATGTTTTATTTTCTACTGTATGATTTGTATATTTTTATCCTCATAGAAATTGGACTGACTGGTATTTTGATGAGAATAATATTGAATTTGCATATTTCTTTGGACAATGGAGAATTTTGTAGTATTAATTTTGTCAATCAGTGAACAGAGATGGTCTTTCCTGTGTGTGTGTGTGTGTGTGTGTGTGTGTGTGTATTTTCTAGATCAGTGTTTTCTAATTTTCAATGTAGAAGTTTTTCTCTGCCTTAGTATTAGAGGATATTTATTTTATTTTCTGAACATACTATGAATGGGGTTGCATTCCTGATTTCTTTCTCAGCAATTCTCTTATTAGTATATATAAAATTTATTGATTTTGGGATGTTGACCTTGCATCTTGTTACTTTGCTGAATTTACTTGTCAAATGAATAAATAGATAACTTCACTTCCTCCTTACTATTTATACAACTATTTTTCTTTCTCTTAGGAGACATGTTTTCAGATTTTGCTCATTCAATATGACATTGGCTGAGGGTTGGTTATGTCATTATGTTGAAATACGATCCCTCTATATCTATTCCTAATTTGTTCTGGAATTTTATAATGAAAGGATATTGAATTTTATTAAATTTTTTCTTATCTATTTAAATAGTTATATGTTTTTTCCTTCATTGTGTTAATGTGACAAATCATATTTATTGAATTGTATAAGTAGAACCATCCTTACATCTAAGAAAAAAAAAAATCCTGAAATATACATAGTTGCAAAAAAGATCCGGAATAGCCATAGCAGTATTGAACAAAACAGTAGAGCTTGAGACATTATAATATCTGATTTCAAGATATATTATAGAGCCATAATAACCAAATCAAAATGGCATGGTATAAAAACAAGCATAAAGATAAACAAAATGGAATGAACGGTTGAGAAATAGCCATGCATCGACAGTCAACTTGTTCTCATCAAATCATACATTAGAGACACTTCAAGTTATTTACCCAGGAAGTAATTTTTCAGAGAGGACCCCAGAAGCAGAGGAAACGAAAGTTAAAATTGATAAAGAGGATTACATCAAAATAAAATGACTCTACAGCAAAGGAAACAATGTAATCAAGATAGAAACTATAGAATTGGAAAGAAATATTTGCCACTAGTCACCATATAGAAGGTTAATATCAGGAATTTATCAGAAATTAAAAAGAAAAATAATTACATAACTGGCCGATGACCTGAATAGACACTTTTCAAAAGAAAAAAATTCCAAGAAATATATGAAAAAGCTTCAATATCATTAGCCAACAGGGAAACACAAATCAAAACTACAATGACACATCATCTTAGCCCAGTTGAAATGGCCATTATAAACAAAAGAAAAACAATAATTACTGAGAATGTGGAGAAATAGGAGGTCCTACACTGTGGATGGGAATATAAACTAGTACCTTAGACTCTATGTAGAACAACATGGAGGATTTTAAGTAAATTAAAATGATATCTACCAAGGGTTGCAGCTCTGTCATTCTAGGTATATATCTAAAGGAAATGGAGTTAGTTTACTGAAGGGATAACAATACCCAATTTTATTGCATTATTATTCATAATAGCCAGGTGGAATTAACCTAGATAAATGAATTTTAAAATGTGATTGATATATATATATAAAAATATATATGTGTGTGTGCACATATACGCAATAGAGTATCATTCATTAACAAAGAAGACGGAAATCCTGTCATTTGCATTAAAGCGTGTGGAACTGCGGGATATTTTGTCAAGTGAAGTAAATACACCAGACACAGAAAGGCAAGGACCACATGTTCTCTCTCCTATATAGGAGCTAAGAAAAGTTGATCTGAAAATAGAATAATGATTGCGAGACTTTGGGAGAGGGGGTGACAGAAAAGAGGGAGCAGGATTTGGATTGAATCAGCGCATCTTGGATGCATGGATGGAAATCACCCTGAGTCCCATTAATATGTAAAATTGATTTGTATTAATGAAAATTATTTGTGAGAAGAAAGTGCAGTTTTTTATTTTTTGTCCTATCAGTTTCTCTGAATTCTTTCTGTTGTTATCTCCATCCATTTATCTTTTTCCGAATTCTAATTTATAGCCAAACAGAAAATTATGCCATTTTTAAACTTTGAGAGTGTGTAACGTTTTACTCTAAAATTACACTTGAGTATTGCAAAGTGATATGGGAAATTGTTATGCAATCAAAGAGCTTTTCTTGGAGAGCGTCAAAGAGGTGATTGTCCCGTATCAGACTCAAAATGCTCTTTCACAGTGGGCACCTGTGTCACATGATGGCAGTGTGACACTTTCCACTGTGAACTTGTGAAACTAAGTGACCCATCCCCCCATAAAGCTTGCCTTCATCCGGGAATTCCGAAACCTGCTTACACATTGCCCTCAGCATAAGGAGCTTGTCAGAATCACTTGACAATTCTGTCGGTGTTGACGTTACAGTCTCTGTAGATTTTAGTATCCGTGTGACCCATCTTTCTCCTCTAAGACTTACTGGCAAACTGTAAATGTCACACTCTCCAGGTGATGAATAGAGAAGGAAAGGTTAAGCCCAAGGGCAACTAGACTCGGCAGCACAGGAAATGCGCAAGTTCTTCTCAGAGAGAAGTCTCAATAATACACTATTGGTGTTTTATTTTTCAAACTTCTTCTTTATGGCACAAATGATAACACTGTGAACACTATACCAAGACGTGGTCTCCGATCAACTTACTGTGAAAGAAACGGCACAGTTTTTTATATCGCTGTACATAATCAAAGGGCCCAGGAGGTACTCAGAGACGCAAGACTCCATAGATCATTCTAGCAGTGACTACCAAAATACATAGCTACTTTTATTGCCTTAGTTCTGTCTTAAAACGTCTATGGCATAGAGCTTTTCACATAAAGTCAGTGCTGTAGGAAACAAAATCAGCAAGCACCAGAATAAGAATTTGCTTTCAAAAGATTTAGAATATTATGTATATACATGTTTATATGTGATATTATAATATTACATATGGCCTATGTGCATATATACAAAGTACACATTTGTATTTCATTTTGATTTTACAGAGAGAGAGTTTAATGTGGCTTTTAAATCTATTTTTCCTTTTGTCCAGATAAATACAAACTCAGGCCTCTAATTATATATCTAACACTGAAATCAGGGCAAACTTGAATGTTTGCTATCTCTGTAATCCTCATTCAGACAGATGTCAGGTGTCCTCCCGCCTCTGAGCCTGCCCCTCTCTATCCCTGTGAAATCATTATGCAAAGAGCAATCTTGTTTTATTTTTAAATCCTACCACAATCACCATTTCAGAGTTATGGTCACTAGATTTAAAGATTTCTTAAGGGAGATGAAGAGATAAGGCTGTGACATATCTTATGATTTGCTACTGAGACAGTTCAACCTCTTCCGGTTCCTGTGTGGGCAAGCAAAGCTCCCTCTCTATCTTCACCCTTCCTTGGAGTTGCAGTTATCAGCAACAGCAACCAGTAGGTTCTTTTTTCATTAAAAAGTGCACGTCCCCCTCCTTTAAAAAATCTTAAGCATCAGTCCAATAATCTGGATAGGAAATTTATTTCTAACACAATGTACCCATTGTTCTACACTGTAGAAAATATGAATAACATCATGCCAGAAGTTTTCCTCTTTTTAAAGTTGTGCCACATTCAAATTCTTACACCACATCAGACAGGTGGACATATGTGTTGCTGAGGCGTCCCTCTCCTCTGTCCCAATGCCTCCTCAGGTTTGCTGATGCTCTGTTTGTGAGTGAAATAAATCCTAGCAAGTGAACTTTAGCCCCACCCACCTAGAAGGCATGGGGTGAACTCCTATCTCAGTGTCCCAGATCCATGGCAGCTCACCCAGGAAGCAAAGCATAGATGTGCTAATTAGGAGCAGTAGAGCTCTACATTTTTCCTCTGGATTAAGACAACCTAGTCTTTGCTAGGGAAGAAACTTAACTCACTCGCCCACTCTCCTACCCCTTCAGAGGCACTATCTTTAGATAGTTTAGATATCTTTAGATCAATCTCCTTTTCTTCTTCCATTTAGATAAATCTATGTTCTCCTGGGAATTTTTAGTTTGGGAAATAAAAGTCATGAATGTAAAATCATGCATGCAAAACTGCATGTACAAATTGTGCAATATATCTGCTTTTAGCCCTGACATATCACCTACTTATGTAGGAAAGAAATAAAGAGAAGAAAGTAAAGTATAATATAGTATTGTTGAGAATCCAAGAGATCAGAGAGACCAATGGGGAGAAACAGGAGGATTTTATTAGGTGTACAGCTGGTTCAGCAGGTCACCTGTCTAAAATTGCTGAGCGTTGGACAAAGGACAGGCTCCAGGTTTGGACGTTTGGTCAAAGGGGCTGTTCTTCTGCACATAATTTGTGGGTGGGCAGAAGGAGAACAAAGGCAATTTGTCAAACTGTGACAGTTCTATATCTTTGTGGCCCTGCTCAGGGCATGACAGGATGTTGTGGGAACAATAGGTTTTAAAATTTTACTTACAGGGACAAAAGTTACTGCTTTTATCTATATATGAACAAAGAACAACAGCTATGGGGGGTTGGGAAACATGGCTTTTTCTTTTTAAGGCTTGTTTCAGTATCTCAGATGAGAACTATCCAGAAAAGCTATTGTAACATATTTTATTACTGATAGGCCTGACAACCATCCTGCTCTTCCCACAATGTAACTTGGGTATTCCATGTAAATATAAATTTTAGGTCATTGTAAGTTCACTGAAGTGATCCACTACCATCCTTGAAAAATACTACTTAGTCTTAACTGCAGTATGGTACTTGTCTTGGTTACTTTTTCCTCGCTGCTGGGACAAAATACCCGATGCCCAGAATTAAGGAAGGAAGGGTTTATTTCGCTTACAGTTCGTGGAAGTTTCAATCCTTACTTGGGAGATCATAAGGCAGAGTGGCACATGGCAGAGGGCTGCATCTCAGGAAGGCAGCCACAGCTAAGCTGCAAGCACACACACCAGGGCGGAATGGAGGAGGAATAGCATCAAGCAGCTTCTTCCTCTCCCTTACATATGCAAACTATCCAACCCAGGGTGGGTGTAGCTCTCACACCCACAATCATTCAACTCTAATAGCCTGCCCACGGGCTGCAGGAGGCTTTGGGGGGACACACAGACAAAAACCATAACAGTACTTTTATTTCAGCCCTATAAACATAACTCCTAAACAAACTCTTTGAGAGTAAAGATCATACTATTTAATGTTTAACTGGTAAGCATTAATTATGGTCTGCTATATCACACATATTCAGTCAGTAGTTAGTGGAATGGATGAATAATTCATGAGTCAAATTTAGAAATAACATACAGGTATAAATATACTCTATTCTTTGAATTCTGTAAGGCACTTAGCACATAGTAGATTTTGCTTGTTCTCTTCTCTATTCACTACCTGAAATTCTGAATGAAATGCACATGACCACCCCAGCTGAGGAGTGACAAACCTTTGATGAATTTCTAGAGGCCTATCATCAGGTTACTCCCAGGTATTTAGGACTGCACTAATATTTGACTGCATCATTGGACAAAAATCTGCTCATTAGATCACTTTCACCCTTGAGCTGGTAGCACCAGTTTGTAATTGCAGTACTCAGGAGGCTGAGGTATGAGGATTTCTTTGAGTTCAAGGTCAGCTTGGGCTGCATAGTGAGTTCAAGTTCTGCCTAAACTACTTGGCGAGAGACACTGACTCAAAAACCTCAGAATAAAAGTGTAAATGGTCAGAGTCATACTAAATGTCAAACTTCTGCAAGAGTATGGTCAGTACATAGATCACCATCTTCTACAATCAGTTCAGTCAGTGATAGAAACCAAGCGTGTTTCAGGTTTTCACTATTGTCTGAGTTTGCATCTTAAATTATAGGTATAACTTGAAATGAGAATATTTTTCTGTTACATATGCTGAAATTGTCAGCTAAGTGGAGTAAAAATTGAATTAAAACTTATGAGATGGAAATATATGTTCACAAAAAACATTGTATACAAATGTTCATAGCAGCTTTATTTGCAACTGCCAAAATCTGGAAATGGCCCATATGTCCTTCGACAGACAAATGGCTCAGCAAGCTGTGGTGAAAACCATGCCGCTCAACTGTAGACGCATGGAACAAATTTCCATAGACCTGCAGAAATGCACAGGAGTGAAAAAGGCAAACCTACCTGACAACACAGTGCATGTTTACACTGATACAACAGTTTGAAGTGACAAAAGTTTTGAAAGGGAGGGAAGTTAGGGATGGAGGGCAGCATGGGTCCTCGTGGTGATAAAATGCTACCATAGACCTATGGTAGGGACACTTGCCTATACATGGGACATAACTGTATAGAATTAAATGTGCTCATACACACACACACACACACACACAGGCATTTAAAGGAAACCAGAGGGAGCTGGGGATTTAGCTCAGTGGCACAGTGCCTGCCTCACAATTGCAAGGTTGTGAGTTCGATTCCTGGTACTGGAAGAAAAACAAAACAAAACAAGGAAACCAGAGGAAGGCAGAGTAACCTTAGGGGATTGCATCACTATTAATATATTAGTTATGTTGTAGCAACTTCTGAAATGTTACCATTAAATAAAGTGTGTTAAAAGATAAAACAAAAAAGACCTCTCAGGATTATTCCTTATAACCGCACATAAGCATGAAATTATTTTACAAATCTCATTTAAAATATAATAACAAATCTAATAATAAATTACACTAATAAAATATAATAATTCTTAAGAATGATCGCTGTTCCTGCAGGAGTAAAATGTAATATGAAATGATAGCTTAAAATCTGAGGTACCCTCCAGTACCTATGAAGCTGAGGCAGGCAGATCACAAAGTTGAAGCCAGACTGGGCAATTTAGAGAGAATTTGTCTCCAAATAAAAGATAAAAAGGACTGGGAATATAATTCAGTGGTAGCATGCCTTTTGGTCTGATCTTCACTAGGAAAATAAAATGAAATAAAATTAAATAAAATAAATTTTGGTGTACAAAAATTAGTAACTACTTTAAAATAGCTATAAAATATATTAAACAATACAGCTACTAAGAGAGTGTGTATGTTAAATAATTCAAGAATATATTTGTACTTTTTAAGACTTACTGTATATATGTACAAATATCCCCAAATATATTTGTCAGATACTGCCAACAAACACTAATCAAAAACTTTTAACATATCTTTGCAAGTGATTCAAATTTATGTATATAAAACAAGGCCCAAACAGAGAACACTTTGAATATTTTCAGAACTTTTTCTTCAACTATTATACTATAATATGGAGTAAAATAATGTATACATTATAAAAATGCACCTTGAGACCATAATGTTAAGTGAAATAAATCAGACACACAACCTTCAATATCACAAGGTTTCTTTTATATGAGAAACTTAAAATACACAAATTTACCTTTTAAATTGAACTAAAGCTATGAGTTATCTGAAGAAAGAAGCAAACTTAACTCAAAAATCATATATAATGAATACTTTCAAGATCAACTCTTTTTAAATCTATATATGGTAAAGAACATAAAAGCATATAAATTTAAAAAGAAAATGTTAGAGAAAAATAACTGATCCTCCAAGATACTCTGCTCTGTAATTAGCATCACTGAAAAGTTTGTCTGTATTTAATACAAAAATGTTCATTAAAATGACCACAAACACGGCTGGAATGTAGCTCAGCGGCAGAGAACTTGCCGAGCACACACCAGGCTCTGGGTGTGATGTCGAGCAGTGCAAAAAGAAAAGAAAAAGTGACCATCAAAAGGCATTAACTTAAAGTGAGGAGAAATTATTTTTTCAATTCTATAACATCAGACATCCCAGCTAAGTACTAACAGCTTAAAAATAAGCTTGTAATTAAATATAAGAGTTTTGGCATAGATACAGATTTAATTTTGCAACCAGAAGTTTACTATATGCAAACATTTGATGATTTGGGAGGTGAATAGCATCATTACCTTAGAAAGATGCCTAGATCCCTATTGTAAACTTTCTTCATGAGTTCAAAGATGTCTGAACACCAGCACTGCACCCAGTGCAAGGCATGGGAGAAGGTAGTCTGCTCAATCTTCACATGCATGCAGCTCAGGATGACTGCTTTCCAGTGTAAAAATTCAATGTGTCTGGGATAGAGCCTTGGTTTTTTGTCCCTAACAAGCTTCCTGGGGATGCTGGAAATGAGGGTCTAAGTACACACTTGGTGCTATCTTTCCTTAAGAAATGCATATAATTACTGGGAAGACAAGACCTAAAAACATGAAGTAATATTCTACTAGGGTTGATGGTCACAATGATTTGTTCTGTTATAAACATATGTGGGGAGAGACTTGAAGTTAAATTTGGACTGTTGGTCTTTTTTCCTCAAGTTTTCTTTCCGGGTACTGCTCTTCTGTGTTGCTTAGCCAAAGAAAATAAGCTCAATGAACACAATCACAGATTAATGAATTTTGTGATTATAAGAAAAAGACAGGGAAACAGCAATGCTAAGAAAGTGAATTTCAATTATGCCAACCATGGAGTAGTTCAGGAAAATATAGGGACAGTTTCCAAGAAAGAATGGCCTGCGAGACAAACTAATTCAGGGGAGCAAAATATTAGTTGAGGCACAGGGGCAAGGAAAAGCTAATATACCAGATATCAACTTGGTTAAATTGAAAGCTAGCTCTATTAATAAAGCCTGAAACTTCAACAGAGCACTATGTCAGGTTACTAGAAATGAATATAAGAAAATCCTATCACTTTGATGAAAAATACATGAAAGCAAAAGCAAATTTAAATGCAACTTGCAATAATAAGAAGGAAGAGAACAATGCAGCTCAGAAGACAGAAGACTAACAACAGAACTCAAGAGAAGAAGATAAAGCAAATCAACAACAGAACAAAAGCAGTTTTTTCTATATGGAAAAACCTGAAGCCAAAAAATTAGGAAATAGAAGTCAACACTCATTTGTACATTTTTGAGCAGTAAAATATTTTGTGGAGCACATTGCTCATAAATTCACTTTATAAGAAATTCTTTTAGCTTTTACATTATCAAATGGGTTTAAATAAAATAATTTATAGGTAGGAATGATTCAAGATCAAATTATAAAAAATAAAATGATTATGCTGACTTTGGATTGCACTCAACAAGGAATATGAACATTTGCAAGCTCCATCAAAAGTAACGGGAACATCATTTTAAAATCCAGGCTATATAAATATGTTGAGCTAAACCAAATCAACCCATCCCATATTATCATCGTCAGAGCAATCATTTGCCAATTATGAAGGGCTGTAACATAATACCTTGGCTCTTGATTACCTAAATGAGAAAACTATGAGAGAGATTGTGCAATCTTCTTGAGTTTCCTCAGCAGAGATTTATGTCCATAGAGTGGTAATCAGGCACTTCCTTGTCTTACCTGTGAAGCTCCTTGACAAGGCATCCTAGGATCATCTCCCAGAGGCATTTCTTTATATGCAAATTCTTGTCTTGATGTCTTCTGAAGAAACACAGCCTATAGCATGGTGCCATCCTGAATCCAAATGTCCAGACTTTCCTCAGTAATCCTTATTATATTTTGTTTTTCAATTACTAAAAATTTGATGAGGAAAATACAACAAGTTAGGGCATTTTGTTGACAACTTTTAAGTTACTACTTAACTTTACCTGTGCTTTTCTGAATTATTTATTCTGAATTTTTCATTGTTCCAGTCCATTTTAGTGAAGATTTTATTTGTACTTATTTACTTGAAAGATCATGGGATATTAAAAAAATGAATTCTTTGAAGGGTAATATTTCAAAGTCTTTCCTATAATATTCTTCAAATATGAACATTGTATAATATACATTTGTCCTTTCAGGTAGTCAAATGATTAAACATTGGATTTATGATTTCTGGGTTTTGTCTCTAGTCAATAAAGACTTTTATGACCTGGTTTATGAGAGGAAAATGAAAATCACAGTGGTTTCGTATGTGCTTCAGCTGTAAATGGCAATTATTCTATCTAAGTAGTGTTCCTCAAATACTAGATTTCAGTCTAAACAAGCTTACTAAAAAACTTTGTTAGGAAAATGGTGAGGTGAAAAGAGTTGAAACAGCAGGCAGAAGGAAGTAGTGTATTGCTCAGCTTTCCCATCGCTGGGACAAAATATTTGACACCTGCAACTTAAAGAAAAAGAGCTCTGATTTGGCTGACATTTTGAGAGATTCCAATCATGATCAATGGGCTCCAAAGTAGAAACAGCATGTGGAAGGGTGTAACACAAAAGTTGTCTAATCCATGGCACTTATGACACAAGAACCGTGAGCCAGGGACAAGATTAAACCTTTCCAGATTGCCTCTGCTGACCCGCCTCTTTCAAACAGCCTCCTTCTCCTAAGACCTCATTCCACTATGAATGTATAAATGGACTAATCCACTGCTGAGTATAATGCCTCCATATCTAATCATCTACCAAAAGCCCTCACCATGGAAAACATCAGACTTTTAGAGGACATTTAAATCTGAACCATAACATTTCAATTCCAGACTCCAAAAAGCATTTAATTTCTAAGAGTCACCAAACTGTAAATAGTTCCAGCATTGTCTGAAAATTCAGATCTCAAATCTAGTCTGAGACTTAAAACAAACTTTTACCTATAAGCCCAAGGACAGAATGAAAGGCAGCAGAGCAAACGTTAAATATTGTGTAATACACATGGAGTATTACATAATAGGATTACGCAGTAGTATTACAATACAATAGTATCACACAATACAGTCTTACATAATAGTATTGTGCAGGACACATGGAGTATTACACAACAGTATTGTGTAATAGTATTACACAGTAGTATTACAATACAATAGTATCACACAATACAGTCTTACATAGTAGTATTGTGCAGTACACATGGAGTTCAACTGACAATGGAGTCCTCATTCACAACAGAAACCTCCTAAGCCTGGCCTTTACTGTCTGCATTCTTTTTTTTATGAAGGGTAAAAGAAGGATAACATAATAATAAGGGGGGCTTACCAAATTACAGACAAAGTGGTAGGAAATTATCAATGGTTATTGTTTTACATATTGTTATCTACAAGATAGTTTCTCAGGAAAACAAATAGACAAATAATAGTGAGTTATAGACAAAAGAGGTAGGAGATTATCAATAGTTGTTGTACTATACTTAGGTATCTTCAAAGTGGCTTCTAAAGAAAATAATGAGTGACCTGAGTCACTCAAAATACTCAAATACTCACTCAAAATACATGAGTGACCTATTGAATAATCATTAACTATTCTCAATGGTTGTTGTAGGAAACACATAATAATAAACATGCATCCACTTACAAAATACAATAGGAACAATACAAACATTACAGAGTTATGGATAGATTAGTAGAAAAATATCAATGACTGCTGTAATACATAGTGGTATCTTTGAAGTGGTTTCTCAGGAAGACAGAGAT
>NW_004955403.1:7005750-7118706 GCF_000276665.1 Chinchilla lanigera
GTCCTCCTGGTTTACAGCTTCTGAGCGGCTCTCATGACCCCAGTCCACAGGACCTCTGACTCCTCAGGCTTAGTCTGCATTCTCATGTTCTCCGAGTCCTTGTTCAGCAGCTGCTCCTCTGCTGACTCTAGACCTTTCTGGTTCTCAATGGCAGGAGCAAGAGTCGCCCGTTGTATGGCATGTATTCCCAGGGGTTTTTCCATGTTTGAATGATTCACACACTTCCGTGGGTGGGCATCTGCAGCCGGGGCATAGTGGGCCAATTGTGTCATTGTTTCTCTGTGTCATGATAGTTCTCAACTGAGCGGCAGCAGCCGGCCTGAGGACCGGCACTCAACAGCGCTCGCAGCCGCATGGCTCCCCGTGCACCGGGGGCCCTCCCTCCGGGGGCCTACGAGGCAGGGAGTGAACTGCCCGATCGGAAGCTACTGTCTGCATTCTTATCAGCATTCTGGTCTTCTGGAGTTCCACTGGAACTGTCCATCAAGTTCTATTTACAAATTATAAGGCTTCTCTAGCCAATATTTCAAAGGCTTTCCAAACTCCCCCAGCAAACTAATCCCAATGGCTTTAAAGTAGATTTTCAGGTACAGTCACACAACGATCACACTATTTTGCTACCGATTGTCTATATCACTCAGCTTTTTCATTTTTGAGACAATTAACTGACCTCCACAATAGAAAAGAAGAGAGATTTGATTTAGCTCACCCTTTGAGAGATTCATTCCCTTGTCAACTGCTTCCATGACAGAAATTTCACCATGAAAGGGTACAGCAAAGAGAATTTGCTGAGGCCATGCAGGCCAGGAAGTACAGTGGGGAGGAACCGGGCACAGAACACACCTTTCTGGGTCATGCTCCGAGCCTTGACTCTTCAGACCTGTCCCATCTTCTGAAGGTATATTCAGCTATAAACTCATCAGTGCACTAATCTAGCAATGAGCACAGAGACCCCGAGATCCAATCAACCTCCAAATCCCTCAGTCTGAAAACACGGGGAATTCATTTTAGATCTAAATCATTACAAGTAGGGGCTGGGGATTTAGCTCAGCGGCAAAAGTGCCTGCCTGGCAAGCGCAAGGTCTTGAGTTCGGTTCCCGGTACTGGAGAAAAACCAAAAAAAAAAAAAAAAACCAAAAAATAAATAAATAAATAAATCATTACAAGTAGGGGAACAAAAGTAAACCCCTTATTTTCCCACTAAAACTTCGAAAAGTATGTTTAAAACTGAAAAACATTATGTTCTATCAATATATGGAGATAAATATTAAATAATCAGCACATACAAGTAGTATCATTTGTCAGCTATTTTGCTTTACTTTGATTGCATACAAATTTGCCTATTGAACTCCAAAAGTATACATGCATCTAAAATTGATCAGAAAAAAAACTACAGCAAAATGAAACTTGGAGCTATAGGTATTTAATTCATAATCAGCTTTATTGTATCCGTTATTATATTCCTTTGATGGAGCATCTCTTTGTGTTTTTCTGTGAATATAATTTAAATCTTACTCCTTATTTTGACTTGTTATATTTCAGTTCATTTTACCTAACAGCCTATATCTAGAAAAGATAAAGTGAGGCAATCTTAATTCTTTGCTTTTAAAAAAATGTTTTTATTTTTTTCTGTGTTAAATATAGTAAAAATATTTCTGGCACTGCTTCACTAATGATTTCATCACAACTGATTTTAAATATTATCAAATGTGTTTTGAGCATTAAAATTTAATGATGCATTATACAGCTTTCTGACTTAACTTCCTAATAAGGGGAATTACAATATTTTATACACTAATATTAAAGCATCATAAAACTCTCAGGATTATAGACACAAGATAAAATGTGGCTGATTTAGATATATTACTAAAATTTGTTATAAAGTGTTTTCCTTATCATTAAAGATATTTACAGTGTCTTGATACTATTTTGATATCAAAACAATGGCACATATAATACTACTAAAGCAAATGAAAACGTATTTCATTTTAATGCTATAAAATTGTTAAATAGCAACAAAATTATTCATTTAAGTACTCAAAACTCTCTGAAGTAGAAAATTTAATTTACTTTAATTTTGGGTAGGAATATGTCTTTATCCATGAATAATGATGCAGAGGTGTGAAGTGCAACCCAGAATTCATTTATTGTCCTATATTTTGAGGCAGCCCTCTCCCTACTCCTTAATCTAAAAGGCTGTAGGACTAGTAAAGACATGCACTATATGACATCGCCCTGGAGATGCCTGAACATTTCCTCACTGGTTACAAATCTTCAGAAAGCTATAATATAGTGCTCATCAGTAACACATAAACGTACCAGACGCTAATCTCAAAGCCCTGGACACCGAGCCACGAGACACTGATAATTTTGTGATTCTGACTCAGATAAAGTTACAGGTTATAATCATAGAAATTATATATATGTGAAGAAGGATAATAAATATAGACTAGCAAAGTGTACAGGTGCTAAAAAAAAAAATGGGTCAGAATGGTTGAAGCTGATAAATTTAGCCTGAAACATCTTTTCTGGCAGAGACAAGTCTGGCATAGACAGGAATATTAAGATAGAATAGGTACCACTTTGGAATGTTGAATTAGAAATTTTGATATAGAGGAAAATGATTTGACAAAAGCATAACACATCCAATCTTTGTTTGTGGAATGATAGAGGTTAAAATACAAGGAGCTTATATTAAGCTTCTACAAATGTTTGTGGAATTGAAGAGCAATCTTAATCTTTTCTATCTCCAGAGACTAAGGAATAAATTGTTTACACTGACTAAGATAAATTTAAAATCAAAATAATTAAAGTGGCATATATTGAATCCTACATACATAATGCATTATTAACTGCTAAACAAAGGTCTAAAGCACCACCTTCCTGAGAAGATGCTTGGCATAGAGATATTTATCTTCAAATGAGAGTATCTAAGCAAACACAGGAAGCAGGTTGCGGAGACAGGTTAGAGCTGAGATGTCTGAGTCAGGGAGGGGGTTTGAGTACACACATCAGTCCTCTGCTTTAAATGTTGATAAATAAGCCTCATCCAGGAACCCAGAAAGACTCACGTCTGCAGCAGGAGTAAATGAACTTTCAGGGAGAAAGCCCTGAACTTGTCTGCCTTGCTTGCCATCTTTTGGTGATTTGCATTTTCATTCTTATGCCTCAGACTCCCCACGTCTGTGGTCAAAAAATATTTTGGGAGTCTTGACATACATTTCTCTGGCTGTTGTGACAAAGGGGTAATAGCTGAGGATCTAGAAAAGTGTACCAAGTGATTCACATTGGCCCTTGAATTCCATTACTACTCTGTGAATTGTGTCAAGTCTGATTGCTAAGAACTACAGATTTTAGGGCCACTTTAATGCAAATCTATGTGAACATTCCAGTGTAAAGTCACAGTCCTTATACTTCTTTAATCAAACACTGAACTTCCACAATCGGACAGAGGTGTTTGAGTCTCTCAGAAAGCAAGTATGTCTCTCCCTTTCCTGCGGACCAGTCCCTAAGTCTGACAGGTCAAGGAATCATTGTGGTTTTTCACTTTTGAGCATTTAATTTTCTTCTTTGGTTAAATCTAAATAAATACTTCTTGATTAGAAGGGACAGCTGGATATTTGAACAGGTGGTTGCAGAAGATTATGGAGTAGCTTCTCAGGAAAACATTCCTAACTAGACACACAGCCATCTGTCTGATATTGTTTAAAAATTGTTGTATGTAGGAAAATATATGAAATGAGATCTTAATGGCTCACATATTAAAATTTTCATAATAAAACCATAGGTCAGGTAAGAAGAAGGGATTGATAACTACAGCAATTCCCCTTTTCACAAAGGAATTGTTCTAAGCCAGAATTTTCCAACACAGACCCCATGAATTCTAAAATTGGGACTTTCGTGAGTAGTAACTGACGAAAACAGAACTCTGCAAAATGCAACTGAGAAATTGCGGGTGAAGCAACGCTGCAGAGGTTTTATTTTGTTCAGTCCCCTTTTTCATATTAGAAATATAGAGGACCTTTAAGATGTCACTATGAACTCTGACTTGTCAAATAAGAAGTAGACTGTGATGAAAATACAGAGATTTGCACTGGGAAGTCAAAATTCTAACCAGAACTAAGAATAAGGAATGTGTTTCACACACCATTCTTGATCCTGTTCTGATTCAGAGCTGAGACAAATAGGACAGTGATCAGCAAGACAGTGGCCCAGTGACTCCCACCTGCTTGAGACACAGAGATGCTGCCTGGGTCCTGGTCCTCCAGGATCAGTCCTGTTGCACATTATATGAGGCAGATAAAAAAAACTCAATAGAAATTACCAAAAAGACAAACAATGAGACCAGGACTCACAAAGGGAGAGCAGTGTATGTCACATGCATGAAATCATGGATTAATGACGACTGTATCGGTGCAGAATCAGACAGTGCTGAAGGCAATTGCTGGAGGCAGAAAATACGCTGCGTAGGAGCCCCCAAAACAGATGCACAGGGGTGAGCACCATGTAGGTTAACTCAAAAAAAACGCCATGACAGGAACTAAATTTGCATGGGAGAGAGTTAAAAAGCAGAACTAACATTTACATGATTGGGTGACAAAAGAGACTTGTGTTGCTGGGCAAAGGTTCTTTACAGATACATTTTTCTTGCTAGAAAATAGAAACAACAGTATTTTTCAGAGTTAAGTATCAGAGTTAGAGGAACCATTTTAGGCCAACAAGATGACACAGCTGGTGCTGGGGGCATACTCCTGTGATCCCAGCACTCGGGAAGGCAGAGGCAGGATGGTTTACCCTAGTCTGGCTGAGTTAGCAAAACTCTGGCCCAAAATAAAAAACAAAAAGAGAAGGGAGATCTAGTTTAGTGCAAAATCCCTGGGTTCAACATACAGTACCACACACAAGAAAAGGAGACTCTTGTTCCTAAATTACACTTGATTTTAAATTAGTATTATTGTTCATTAACTTAACACTATTTTTACTTTTCATTTTTAATTGTTTGCTCTGCTGCTTTTAATTTTGTGGTCAAAATTTTTTTAGGCGTATCTATTGTGAACTCAGTGTAGCCTCTCTTAGATTATTTCATATCTGAGGGAAATTGTTAAAATAGCAAAACCTGAAAGTGCAAGCATTTTAATAGTATTTTTAATATATTTAACATCTAAAATAATTGCTGATAGTTTGCTATCTTACTTCTTATTCTAGATATGCCATGTTTTTTTCTCTTTTCACAAGCTCTTTAACAGAAGCCGTTTTGGCATGACTGGCCTGATATATATGATTCAGTGAAGTTCTAATTTATTAAAAATGCTCTCAAAGACTGATGACTAACGAATGGGTATAAACCTGAGGAAGACATGCAGTGGTAGGTTTTCTACATCATTTCAATAACTCACTTGGATGCACATGAGTGGGATTCTTATCAACTGATCAAATCGCGTGAGCCTTGAAAGGCAGCCAATAAGTAGATGTCTCACACTCAAAAAAGTTTCAACAAAAGACTGGAATCTTAGACTAAATTCAGTAGATTAAATTTGACTATTATTTTTAAGTATTCTCCTTTGATTTTACTAACCATACATTTTATCTCTGCTGCTGAAAACATAGCATACCAGCATATATTAAAAAGATTGAAGAAAAACTGTAGAGATTAAGTTAGATTTAAATCAACAGTGTATGTCACAGTTAATACACTCAGTGGAATCTAAAGCTGCTGCCAAATGGAAGTTAAGTGTGAGAAGAATATCAATCTCCTTTCCTTCCACACTGGTTAGGCCGTGATGGGACGTCTCTGTTCAGTCAAGTGTTCACCCATTTTAAAAGAGTCTTTAACAACTAAAATCAGACTGAAATGATCAGAAGTCAGTGTCAGTGAGAAAACTGGAGATTAATCAGCAATCCCAGGTTTGTCTATGGACGAGGCACTCTTTTAACAGTGCTATGACACCATGAATTGTTATTAGTCAACAAACTTTCACTGTAGGCCTAAGATGGACTAGCTTTTGGGACAATATAGAACCAATGAACTGGCTCTTTCCTAATCATGAGTGTAGAAATAATTGTGACATAATGTACAATCAATAAATGTCACTAGCTATCGTCATATCCATGCTTGTGCCGTTAAAAAAACAACTGGATAGTTGATTTTCTTGAAGTCTCTGTTGGATTTCTGACAAGTGAGAACATCACCATGCGTGTTTTCTCTGCTTTTTATAGCAAGTAATCCGTGTTTCTCAAGCTATTTTATGTTATAATGTTCCCGATGAGAACACACATTTTAATTTAATTAATAAGGATGCACTACCTATCTAATGAAATAAATTAAATACTAAGGGGTAAAATTTCATCAGATGTTTGTGCTTTGCAGGACTACAGAGAAAATATCTAAATATTTTGCTTGCTTACTCCTCCCCCGAAGAAGTCTATTTTGCCTTCTTGGGAGCAATGTTGTCCCCTTTGCAAATGTAGGCTTGCCTGATGTATCCTTTATATATTCATTCACACACAGTACACTATCCCCAGGAGGCAATTCTAATTCCACTTTTCTCATAAACATTCACTTATAATGATAATCCAGATTTTAAGGCATTTAACATTTGAAAATTTTAAAGTGTACTTTATGTGGTTTGTTTTTTCATTAAATGCATCTAACTTTAAGGAGACTATGAATTTAAAATACATCTGAGTAGATAGACATATAATAGTTAAAAAATTAATAAAAATTTTATTGTTCTTTCATGACTTATGCTACTTGACTCTAGTTAATAGTATACGTTAAGTATTTTATTGGAATTATCCAATGCCTTTCTCATTAATACATCTCCCTTCCAGTTATTTCAGAAATTATATCAATAACCTTGCAGTCCCGGACTCTACCTGTCCCACCTTGAAATTTTCCCTCCCATCAACAGTTTCTTAGATACATGACCCACAAACATGGCTCTGTAGTTTAGAATTATACAAGAGAGAAAGATAGATAAGCTCAATTTAGGGTAACCAAGATAACTTTATAATGGTTGCCTTTGAAGTCCAAATTCAGAGCCAATCCAAGATGCCAGTGGTTCTGCAAAGTTTGCCAGAAAAGCAGCACTTTGGGAATATGAAAGATGAGAGCAGACATTTTTCTAAGTGAGGAAATGGCAGCTATTCCTGCCTGAGTTTTGAATAGGTTCCAGTGCTGTGTGATAGCTTCATTGTACATCTATGATTTTTCTCTCCCTCTGGTGCTATCAGACAACTAATATTGAATCCCCCTAGCTTTTCAAGGTCCAGTCTTATTTGATTTTTATATGTACTTCTTCGCTTTTATACCTATTGATATCCTATCCTTACCCACCACAAATAGGCTGACAAATGGATTTCTCTAAACTTTAATCCAAGCTTATATAAAAGAGAAATCTTGTTATAGCTATTGTCTTTATGATTAATGTATGTGTGCTGTGCTCATGTTATGTTTCCATAAATTCTCTGAATGAAACATTAGCTTTAAAGAAGTGAAGAAAACAACACAGAAGTTCTTTTCAGAAATTCCTTATATGTATGAAGTTTCTGCTATACTTTCCAACCATATTCTACCCAGATTTTGTTCTTAAGTGAATTCACTGACTCCTGACATATGCTTTTTAGTCATATCATTCATTTGTATTTCAGACAAATACCTAGCTATCGATAACTCTAAAGTCATTTTCAATCATAAGTCATATGAAGGAACTGATGTTCTTCTTGCAGCTGAATTTATTTGCTATTAACTATACATATAATATGATTTAATAATCCTGACCTGAAAATTATTTGACAGATAATATTGCTGAAGATAAATTATAGAGATGTGACTATATACATATCAGGAAAGAAAAGAATCAGGAACTCAGCCATTTCCAGAGGCATATAACAACTATCTAGTTCAACACTAAATTTGAATCCACAAATACTTATATTTTATTTCCATTATTCAAATGGTTTCATTCTCAAGATAAGGATCACAGGAAAACTGTATGTGTAGTGTAAGAGACATTGAGAAGTTTGCTGTGTCCCTTATTCTGGCTTGGGTTTGATCACAGGGTGAAGACTCACTGGACAATCATTTTCATTTTATAAGTTGTATCAATTGCACTTCTTTTGCAGAAGCAAGATTTACTTCAGCAACTCTCACATCTTGAAGCAGTTGTTTTTCAAATTAAGGAAAGACAGCCCAAATGAGGACCACTGCAAAGCTTCACAAACAGAGCTGTGGCATATCACAAAGTCATATCCTTTCTGTGTGTCTCTCTCATATATCTTCCTTTTTTTTCACCTATTTCATCACCAATATTTGCTGCAATCTTTGTCACAGCGAAGTCTCACTCCTTTCATTCCTAATTATAAATGTGTCCAGTGCACCAGTATAGGACATACATCTGTAAATTAAGCTCATTAGAGAACAGAGAGAGTAGCAATCGTATTTAAATTAGTCAACAGAGAGCTGTAGTTTAAGGTTGATATTTATGAGAACATAATTAGCCAGGAGTAGGCAGAGACGACAAATCTCTATCCGCACAGTAAACAAATGCCTTGTCTCATACCAGATAAATCCATAATAACTACTATGCCATGCCATGCACTGTTAGGCATTCTAGGGCACATAAAAATAAAAAGTATGACTCCATCCTCAACTTATTCAGTCTTCAGGTAAGGAGCAAGAACATGAAGTGTTTATAATGAACAATACAGAGAAAAATGTGTAGTACATAACCCAAAACTAAAATCTCTGTACAAAGTAGATAGACAGACAGATAGATAGATAGATAGATAAATGATAGATATATGATAGATAGATAGATAGATAGATAGCTGATATTGTGATAGATCTGAAGATACAATTTGTGAAAGAAGGTACAGTTTGCCTTAAAACTTCATAAAAAGTATCATAAAGCAGAAAATAGGCAGAAAGTCTACATATAGGGAAGAGAGAGAGATGATGACAAAGAAGAAGAGGACAAAGGAGAAGGGAGAAGAGAAAAGGCTGGGAAGGAAAAAAAGAGAAAGGAAGGGAGGGAGGAGGAAGTTAAGGACGAGGAATCAGAGCTTTGCTGAATAGTATTTCCTTTCTCTGTAAATGACAGAGAATTCATTGATATTCTCTGGATCATTCTCTTTAATTCTATTATGTTCTAAGATATGTAGGTGTTAGCCAACCACATCTTGGGTCTCATTATGAAGCAGACATAAGCATAAAGCTGGTGGAAAAACTGGACAGATTTACATTTGAAAACAGATTAACTACGAGAGTGAAGATATTCAAGAAAAGAAAGAAAAGACAACAGAGAAATCCAATGTGCACTCTTTGAATTTTTGGTGAATTTGGAATGGGAGAGAACTTTCAAGGTAACCTCCTCTCCAATAAAATATTAAGAGATAGAGATATGGAAATAGTTTAAAGATATTTTGTTGCAGTTCATAGGTAATTTTTTTCTGTGTGTATTTAAAATACAGTAAAAGCCCCGTTTGTGAGCATAATTCTCTCCAGAAACTTGTGTGAGCCAAAGCACTTGTACATCAAAATGAATTTCCCCATAAGAAATAATGGAAACTCAGATGATACATTTCACACCCGTAGAATTTCCACACAACAGTGATTACAATATAGTAATATAATACAAAATAATAAAGAAAATACAAAATGTCAATAAAAATGAACAAATTAAACTTTGAAAACCTTTGTGGCTGGTGCGAGAGAGACAAGAGTGAGGAGGGTCAAAGTGTATGGCGACCTTCACTATCTGTAATGGAATCACCGCTCCCTTCTGGCTCAATGGAATCTTTTTCTTTTCATGCAGCATTAACAAGAAACCTATCCAATAACACTTGCTTTTGTCTCCTTTTGAGAATTTCACAGAAATGTGACACCACATTGACATTAAACAGATTCGTAGCTCACACTGATCAGCCTTATTCGGGTGACCCTTTTCTACGAAATTTTGCACTGTTTCCCACGTTTTACACATCTCTCTAATCTCATATTAAGTGAGGGATTCCTCTGCCTTTTTCTCCTCTATAACCTCTTCTGGTGTGAGATGATTACCCACAATTAGAGAGAGAGAGAGGAAGAAATCTTCTTTTGTGATTCTGTGACATTCGGAGTCACGTACTACTCACATTGCAAGACATTGCTAGTTTATCAAGTTAGAATCACTAGAAATGTTTGCTTGTCTTGCAGAGCAAGTTTCTTGCAATCCAAGGCTTAAATGTACTTTGGTGTTTTTAAGGCAATTTCCGGGATCTGTGCTTTTCACTATCTAGGTGATTGTATCCTAGGCATAGGTAACCATATATTGGCATATCATCTCATCCTAAATCCCTAAGAGCATCCAGTTACTTTCAAATCATAAGGGAATGACTGTAGAAATGGGAGTCTAGGTGAATTATCTAAACTATATTCAGATACACTGATACACTTCTTTCCTACCAAGAATCTTAGAAGTGTTTCGTTCTCATTGAATAGAAACAGTACTTTCCCCATAATGAAGCAGCAATCAGTAGAAAAACTAAGTAGAAATAAAATTTCCTACTAGTTTTCCTTACTTAATGAATTCTTTGGTTTGAGGAGAGTGTCTTAGGAAAAAATGCAGTTTTATGTCAGATATAGGCTGGTGAGAAATGGAGCACAGATAAAAAACTGACAATATTTGTAAAATGATTACAAAGTAGTAGTTCATCTAGAATTTTCTTTTTAAAATGTATTCACTGTATTATTGCATATTAATTACACAGAGTAATGGGTTTCACTATGACATTATAATTTTCTTTCTTTTACCATTCAAGCTTTCTCAGCATCTTTGTCTCACAAAATGAAAGACTAGAAATCTGTTATCTGCCAGCTCATAGATCATATCTCCCATCAAGGTTGAAAGGCTGTTGAATTTTTCAACTGTGACTCTTCAAGCAAGAGAAGAAGGAAGACACACCTATGAAGGAGGAAGAAAGTAGGAAAGACCGATGCGTAAAAGTAGATAAATGAATGCATAGTGCTAGTCCCCTCCTCCTACACTGCTTGCAAGGAAAACCTAGCATCTCCTTTTATTTCATCTTTTGTCTTTATGTAACTAGGCTGAATCCTTTGGTAACTTATTGTGGCTTCAGGTTTAGAAAAGCTGAAGCACTGGAGGAGAATTACAGAAAGAAAAATAGTGTTTTCATAAAATCTGTAAGGAATTCTCTGAAAACAATAAATGATTGACAATAGCAACACTGATATTCCCCTAACAATATAAATAGCATTTGAGGAAAGAAAAAAAAAAATAAAAGGAGATATGATACACTGACCTTCATCTCCCTCCAGTGTCATTGTTGTATCGACATCCCGTAATAAGGGCATTACTCGTCTACTATCATGTCATCTCGGCTCAACTTTACCACTGTCCTCTCTTCAAGATTTCTTCACTGAGTTTGGATTGTGTGATGCTGCTGGCCTCCTCTGACACCCCCAGAACACTGAGTGGTGCTCAGTGCACAACTGACACACATGGACTCTCACCTGATGCTCAGACTTGAACTCGCACATTATAAAGTTAGAAAATGATGGTGAACTTCCAGAAAAAGAACTTTAGAAATCTTCCTGACTTTTACCTAAGAAGATAAGGTTATTTCTAAAAGCATACAGTAAGTCAGAAAGTCACCCATTAAACATGTTACACAATAAAAATTGCCTACTTTCTTCAAGTGTTTTATTATTCCAGGGAAATTGAAAATAAAAACAATGAGCGGTGGAGATGCTGCAGGTGTTAAAATTGACTACGCCTTTATTTTCCTCTCTCTAGCGTTTCCAAAGACACAGGATCCACAGTGGAACACATCTGGCCAAGTACATTCCCGCTGTCATCTGAGCATCTCCGGTGTGATGTGGAAAATCACAGAGGAAGAAAGGAAAGAAAATATAATGAGACGTTTCATTTTGTCACTAAGAGTTCCTTGAAGTTGCTCGTTAATCTTCCAGGCCATTTTGGCATGTTAATGTCTTACTCTAGAATACTAATATCACTAAGCTAAGAAAAACTCATACTGTTGCCTTTAAATTTCTCTGTAATCCAGCTTTGTGATAACTCTTCTTATTTTAGTCATATTTTAATTGGCTGTGGCTTCAGTTGCTTCTTCTGAAATTTTGAAGCTCTTTTTTTAACTGCCTGAATTTTTCAAGGGAAAGGTGGGAGAGAGATGAAGTATTAAAATCTGTTTTGGTCCTAAACTAATAGGACAAATTTTCACAAAGAATGTCTGTGGGGTGTGAATGGCTGAATACCTTTCCATGAACCAAACTCCATTTGTCAATATTCATGGCAGGAATGTGTGTAAAATAATAATTTTGTGTCTAAGGGAAACAGTCAGCTCTCTATTTTTTTTTCATTTTTATTTTAAAGAGAATAATAAAAAAGGACAATAGCAAAATACCAACAATATAGACAAAAACAGAAAAAAGCAAAAACAATGAAAACCAATCATTGAACTTCCTTTAGCGGATAATTTTATGACACAAATAATTTGGACTGCAGCTATAGACATAATTTATGAAAGAAAATGTCTGTCATATTAAATGAATTTCTAGGAATAGGATCAAAGAAGTTGTAACTTGAAAATTCTTTATTTCTTTAGCATACTATCTTGGTTTCTTGTCAGTGCTGTTATGAATTGCCCTAAACATGATGACCAAACACAGTACCTGTTCCCTTACACTTCTGGAGGCATCAAAGTGTTGGCTGAGCTACGCTTCTGGAAGCTGTAGAAGTGTGCATTCTCCCTGGTCCTTCCAGCATCTGCATACCACTGCATCCTTTGAGACATGGCAGCATCGTTCTAACTTTTGTGTTCTTTTTCTCACCATAACTCTTTTCACTCTTCTAACTCCCTCTTTTGAGGACCACTGTGGTTACATTGGGACCAAATGTAATGTAAATAATTCAGCATAACGGCCCTATTTCAAGACCCTTAATTTATTCTTTTTAATAAGTTCTAGGAAGTATGGGAAAATTTTGTCTGCACATCTGAATCACACAAACATGAACTTTCTGTTCACCTTTATTCTCTCTTCTCAAATATTTCAAACAAAATCAAACTTAGAAATGTAAAAGTTCTCCTACTGTAACACAGGAATTAGGATTAGAGTAGTAGAAAGAGGCAAAAGGATGAATTCCAAAAGAACTTTTCTTATTCCTTGGAGTTCAAGGACTTTCCCTTCACTGACTTAGTGAATGAGTAAAGGCTAAGAAATCTTCACAAATCCTGTAAGATTGCGGAATCAAATAAAAAACTTCTTTCCTCTCATCATCACTGCTACAACATGGAAAACGATTGTCTATTGTTGCAGAAACACAGGGACCAGAAAAGAAAAAATATCCCTCTGAACATGTGAATCTAGAAGTACTATTCTCCCAGCTATTGTGTTAATATTATTTAAACTTCTATGTTCCCATCATTAAGTAGAATCAGCTTGCATAAGTGAATTTTTCATAAACCCTTAAGGGGAAGCCTTCCCTGATTACCTAATGGGTGCTACACATGGCCCACACCAAGTACCATACCATGAAGAGTGGGCAAACCAAGTCAGGGGTAGCACTTATACCATGCGATCTTGGCAAGATGTGCTCTTGTTTAATGTTTTAGACAATTTTTTCCAGTCAGTATGTATGTTTTCCTCTTTGTGGAGACTCGGGTTAAATGTCAACAATTATCACTCTACTATAGACTTACAATAATCCTTTCCAAATTCCCCCTCAAACTGTGTTTATGTTTTACTATAGTAGTATTGCATTTATTAGGAGCATATGATAGGCCACTACATATGTTTGTATTTTATCGTTAAAACTCTTCCTATACAGGAGGACATAGATCAGTGATAGAGCTCCTGACTACCATGTACAAAGCCCAGGGTTCATTCCCAGTACCATTTTAAAAAGCTGCCCAATAATTAATAAATCAAAAATCTATCTTGCAATTATATTGCAACTGTTAGCCCTTAAATGTAATGCTAATTTATTTTTTCTGAAAATATTCATACAAATATTTTATAATTGAATCACCCTGGGGTTTTTTTATTGTTTTAATTTTAAAAATAAAAGGAGGAAAACATTAACATGCAGACAACCTTTTACAAAATAGCAAAAGAACAGTAGAGACAATACAGTTACAAACAAAGTGGTAGGAAATTAACAATGCTTCTTGGATTACATATTGATATCTTCAAAGTGGTTTCTCATGAAAACAGATAGAGACATGCAACATTGATCAATCAAGGACTCATTGACAATTTCTTTCAGCAAAGAAATAGAAGACAGTAGAAGAACTATGTTGACTATCCTGTATATACATACATACAAAATTTCTCCTTCTTTCCCTTCTCTTTTCCCACATCCCAGTTGCCCTTTACCCTTGAGTGTTTTCCTATCATTTCACAATATCTATCATACCTCCTAGTTTAAGTTAACTCTTTCAGGTTTTACACTAGTGAAACAATGCAGTGCTTGCACATGCAGGTCTGATTTATTTCACTTATGAGTGTGGTCTCTAGTTTGAATCACCCTGTTTTAATAGACATTTTTCTCAAAGCATTTTAAATATGTCCCCTGGGCAATCCAAACATTAAAAACTTTCCAGAAAGTATAGCCATGAGATGAATTTCTTATTCCAGAATCCATGCCTTCTTCATGAGTATGCCCTCAGTATCCTCACACTGTCACATCGTAATGCCCACGGATATTTGTTGTGCTTGCCTTTACAGTTTGTAAGAAACACAAATGCACATCTTAAGAGCCCATTAACCAAAAGAGATCCTTTGAGTGAAAACTAAAGAAAGAGACCTTTAAATTTAAACCTATGCCTCCATATTGTAGTAGTGGCTCCTTGAAATAGAATTTTTATGATTTATCGATATGACATGACCCCAGAAACAAGCAATGTGCTTCCTATAATATGTATTTTGTAAATTGGTTGTCAGAAAATTTTCAAAGTGCTTTGAGAAGCTTCCCTTGCAAAGTGATCTGGAAACATAACACTTGTCTCATAAGCTACCCAGAAGTTATTGACCCACTGCTTAGTGAAAGCAATCAGGTGCCAAGCAGGGAACACCAGCCTATTCAGGATGAAATGTAAGGTGTCACTCGCCAGCACCGAAGACAGGTCACACACGGAGGGGCTTTGTTAGATGAATCGCCAGCGCTGTGAACGACAGTATGTGCTCCTAATTGAAACTGCCTGGCTTTCTCACATGTCTAGAGACCGAGCCCTCACCCTTCAGAAGGGTTGTAAATCTCTCCCCTGCACCTCTTTCTTTCACATAGGGTATTTCCGTTTACCTCCTGATGTACACAGACAGTAACAGCTACTATAAAACTGTCCAGAGCCTCAGTGAATGCATCACATTCTCAAAACTAGTTATGAAAATGTCGAGCCCTAGACTATACACTGAGGTATCACATCTGATAACTCACCTAAGAGACAAGAACAGAGTGAAATGCTTATTAAAAGAATGAAGAAAAAGGAGACAAGCCTGAGTTTATTGATATTGTCCTTTTGGTTGTGCTATTATGAACAGTAAAACTTCATTAAATGACAAAGAAGGCAGTTGACCATAAAAAATATAAATTACAAATACCGTTTACAGTCCAGTTTTATGTTTCTGGATAGATATTTTGGAAATAACTGCTATAAGGATTGGTTCCTTTGGATGATTTTATACTCTTTTTATATTAATAAGTATATTCTTTTGAAACTCATTCTGGCCATTGTCCATAGAAATATCAATAAGCTACAGTAATTGAAAACAGCTGATTTGGTTATTGTGTAGCTGTCCATATGGCAAGACAATTCCTTATGAAGTTCTCCCTTGTCTCTACCCCTGCACTGAGACAATGACTAGGGTTAGTCCAGACTATCTTCTCCACGATTCCTGTATAGCAAACTTTCTTGGAAGCTAGAGGTAAGCTGGGCATGTTCATTGCACGGATTCAGGTTCACTTACACACAGATCCTCTTCTACATGCAAATCATTACACATGCACCTGCCACCTGGCCCTCTTAGCATCTTGCTAGGGGAACCATGGCTCAGAGAGCAGACCCCAACATGCAGATATGGTTGCAACTGCTCTTACTGTTAATAATACTGTATGTCTCATGCTGTCCCTCAGCATTTGTGAAATAGTGACAAACTAAGATGAGTATAGGGAAAAATCTCAGACCCATTAGGTTTTGTGTCTCAGATGAGCCATTCCAAATGGTGCCAGAGAAGACAGTGTCTGTAGAGCTGTTCCCGTAGTCATTGTTGCACCTGATCTCCCTGGATATTACTTTGGTTTCTCAGAGTTCTAAAGTACAGGTGCCCTGTCTCAAAAGCTTCCTCAAGATGAGCACTTTTGAGGAAAGGGAGAGGAAGTAAAACAAGTCAGATATGTTCTGTACGTATATCAACTCCACATGATGAATACAATCATCATATATAGCAAATGCAATAATAAAAATACAAATTTTACAAAAAGCAAAAATAGTAGTAGTTTCTAAGTTGTGCTCAACTTTCAGCCATCTTCAAGGAGTTCCTTCAGCAGACTGCCGACTCAGCTGCAGGAACTCTGTGCCCCTTGGGTCTTGCCCTTTTTGCGCTACTCCTCCATCAGCCGCATGGCCACTCCTACACCTATCACTAGCGAGGAATGTCATGCTTTTGTCACTGGGATTTCTTGAGGTTTTGTTGGACCAATGGTTTCTGTAGGTCCAGTCTAACCCCTTAATGCTTCAACTCAATTACAATCCACAGAACACTGGACTGACAATGTTTTAATGTATTTTAACTGCCTAATGGCCTTTCATCCTTAGGACTGAAGTTTTAAGTTGATTGTGCAATACTTATAATAACTTGTCTATACATACTCTCAGTCATTTTTCTCCTGCCACTTAATGAAATTTATTGCTGCTGTTATACTATTAGGGTTGTTAAGAAAAAGATGAGCAGACAGAGGCTGACTTTTGTTTTGTTTTGTTTTCAAGTACCATTGCCAGCAAATGAGAACATAGACTAAATTTGAATATCCATTCTCTGTCCCAGACAAAGTGCTAGAGTGTTATTAAGAGCTAGGAGTGACTGATCATGGACCATTTCTGATGGTAAATTGGCCTTGGCTGAAAGAAAAATAGGTCAGGAATCTTGGTGCACTCTTGTAATTCCATCACGCAGGAGGCTGAAGCATGAGGCTCCCTCTGAGTTCAAGGTCAGCCTGGACTCTATAGTGAGTTCAGGACCAGCCTGAACTACATAGTGAGACCCCATCTCAAAAAAACAAAAATAAACAAATAATATAAAATAAAGGAACAGGAAACTTTTCTTGTGTTCCTATGAAGCTGTTTTACAACTGGAGCAAAGGCCCCCTGCAGAAGTCCGGCTCTCGGCCTCCTCAGAGGAGCTGAGGGATGCTGTTCCTAATGTTCCTCGGCTATCGCGTTCAGAGAGATGGTTCCCAGATATCAGAAAGGAATTTCCTGGAGTATGAAACTGGCTGAAAGGTGGGAAGAGATTTACATACCTTTCCCAGGGGCAGAGGAAGTACTCAAAATTCCAAGGTTTCTAAAACTAATATTTCTTAGAAATGGCAGGCGGGAGCCTAGAGTCAGAAAGAAGCAACTGAGTGAAGCTGAGGGAAAATTTAAGGCCGTCTCGCTCAGGACCTGTAAGATCGCCTGTCGTTATTAACCCCAGCTCGTGTTGATGACACACAATGCTTACATTGAGGTTATGGGTTTCCTGTACTGCACACAGTATAGCTCTAGTCTACTTATTTCCACTCCCCCCACTCACTGTCGGTGTCCTGGACCCCCTCCCACTTGCAAAAGCTCCATCTTCAGTCTCTTTCTATCCGTCCTCCATTGTGCTCTTTGTATATTGCCTTGAGAAGAGCCTGCCTGTTCTGTAGGTGGAACTCAGTAAATCACTGTTGAAGGAGAAATGTGATGTCAAAAATGGTATTTCAGAAAAACAGACACTGACCCTGCTAGTTTGACACCCGCGAGTTTAACCGGCATTTTGCTACACCCATCTCATTGTCTCATCACTTCCTTTGCTAGCAATAATCCTGGCACTGCGGGCTTCCACTCTGAGGGGAGCAGAGAGCTGCGGGCCCCCAGCACTTCCCAAGGCTGACCTCCCTCTGGGCTCCGTGAACCACCTCACCATTCGCCCCGCAGCCTCGCTAATGCCTGTCCCTCTGCTGTATCCCTCAATCACCATTTTTCAAGGACAAGCCCATGCCTTCCTGCGTTCTTCCTGATGTGGCTCTTCCCATGTACACCTGAGTAAAATGCTTAATGCTCACTGCCTTACAAGACAAAGCTGAGCTCCTTAATGATAGCAGCAAGGACCTTCTTCAGGGGACACCAGATGTCCCTGCAGGATACACTCTTCACTGGGTCCTCACTACGCAAAGTTCCACCTATTTGCCTGTTAGCAAAAAGCAGGTGTCCTTCTCGATGGAGCCTCTTACATGTCCTGCTTCCAGGGTCACAGAACCTTTCAGACTTTTACAGTGGGTGGTGACTCACTCCTCAGGAGAGTACCAAGAAAGCCCCCACCGTCACTCTCTGCTCCTTCACTGAGGTTGGCCTGACAGGCCCTCTTCCATGCAACCCCGCCTGACAATGTTTCCTCTTAATCACTAGGTTGCAAGATGTTGAGCTCTCTTTTGTATGCTTATTTGCTTGCCTGGATTAGTCACTTTATTGTACACTCTTAAAGGCAAAGAATTCACCCTCATTATTCCTAGAAACTTATAGAAGACAAAGAAATGAAAGGTGTGGGCTTGAGAGACAAAGCAGAACTGGATTTGAATCACACATACTTTAATCTTGGAAAAATGAATTATTCAGTTTACATTTCCCTAAACTAGGGATAATGATATCTGCCATACAAGACCGTTATGATGCTAAACTCAAACAATGCAGGTAAAGAACAACACAAGTTCCTGGTGCAGAGGGATCGTATTATGGATTTCCAAAAAAGACAACACGGGACATATTTGTCAAATACCACCTAGAGTTGAAGCCAGAGAGACTTTAGAGAAAACGTGTGTATTCTTGATTACCAGTGCTATATTATAAGTGAATGTTTGTATAGTGTGCTTACCTCAGTTTCAAAAATATATAGGGAAAGCAAGTCAATGTGATGAGTGCCTGTGATCCTAGCACTCAGGAGGCTGAGGCAGGAGGACTGCTGTGAGTTTGAGGACAACCTGAACTATATAGTGAGACTCTGCCTCAAAAAAAAATCCATAGGAAAAATGATATGCTCCATTAAGTATGTTAGTAACAGGTTATATTGAAAGATATTGTATTGAAATTATAATTATTATAAAACATTAATAATATGTATATTTCTAGTAAAAATATTCATTACATTAATGGCCTACTGCTAAAAATGTAACAAAATATGTTGAGTACTTGCATTCCATTTAAAATGTTTAATCTTCTGTAATCTCATACTCAAAAGTTATAATATATAAGCATTCTAAGTCTGATCTCTGTATTTTTTCAGAGAAAATATGAATGATCTCAAAAATCCATTTAACACAAACTTTTCTACATCATTTATTTTTAACAATTTTACATCAATTATTTTATATAGCTTCTCAGATGTATTCAACATGTATACTCTGCCAGAATAATGATTATTTATAAAACAAACCTATTTTGCTCAAAATTAACTAAAAGCTATCTCTCTATTGGGATTTTATTCAGAAAAATGTTAAAGCATTTCCTGATAATTTAATTTAAGGCTTAGCTTGTGGGAAAAGAGGCGCAGATCTGGATGCTCAAATGATCTAAAGCTACTTTGAATTAAGAGCTGGCCGAGAAAAAATGTTAGTGCAAAAGGGTCACTATGTTTAAAAAAAGTCATGCCTCATGAATACTAAAACTTTGCATATTATTAACTTGAACTGGAGTTGAACCAATAATATAAGTCAAAATGTCTCACATATATTTAGTCAAATGAAATTTGTGTTGGTATAATCATGCAAATTAAGTAGAATTTTATTAGTTTCTTAAGCACTTCTTGGTGTACGTCATGACTTTTGGCTGTGTCAGACTCCCCATGTAAGTTTTGTATTAGTATTTAAAACACACGTTGTCTCTCTCTATGAAAAATAATCCACCAGGAACAATGGTACCCACCCGTCATCTCATCTACCTGAGAGTCTAAGATAGGAAGACTGCAAGTCTGTTTGAATAAGCCTGGATACTATAGAAAGAGCCTGTCTCAATATAAAATCTAAAAAAAGGCTGAAATATAGCTCAGTGGTAGAGAGCTTGCCGAGAATGTGGAATCCCAAATATCCCAGTACAGTACAGGCACAAAAAAAATTTATGATTAATCATTATTTTCAGAAAAAAATACAGCTACTTACAAAAATACATTTCAACTAGAAATTTTATATTTTTCCAATAAATTCTACTATAAGCAGTAAATATCTCAGATTCATCAAGGAGGGATTTTCTGGCACACAATAATAAAAAGCACATTTCATGAATAGAATTTTCAGCAAGTTAAATAATAATTATCATTTGCAACAAGAAAATAACAATGCTTTATAAGTACTCACCTTAAAAGTATCTAAGAGGACCACACCAGGGAGTCACAACATAGGATATTTCCAAATGTGGTCATCCCTGACTACTAACTTCATGGCCATTGACGCAGTTATGTATTCTAGCTAATCGCATTCTGTTACTGAAGTTTTAAAAATAATGTCTATATATCTGCCAGTAGTCTCAGAAAATTTAGCACTATCATTGGTGGCCTACAGTAATTAAGGAATAAAAATTCCTAGAGGTAATATATAAATCTACTCTGGCTTTATTTTTTTAAGTCTAGGATGCAAATGGCTAATATACTTCAGCACAGTTTAAGGTCAAGGTGTTTGTATTTAAATGAATGTGGTGAGACTAACTGAAATAATACATATTGCTAGAGATCTTTTCCTCTAGCAACACTTTTCTCGAATAACTCAAGAATAACTTAAACTAATGTCTTTGTCAAAAAATGAATTGGGCTTCTGATTTCCATAGTAATTTCAATATTTCTCCAGTATGCAGGAGTGATTAGACTGAAGAAGTCTGATTGTCTCCTCAAACTAAAATTATACAAATTTACGATAATCATACATGTTTTCATGGGCTGAAGCTATTCATGATTGAGAAGTTACCCAGACCTGAGTGGAGCTTTCTTTTCTCTTTATGACAGTTATTAGATTTTTACATTTTCTCAGGCCTCGTAAGGTTTAGATATTTTCAGTAGTTTAGAAGGGGATTTTGTTGTTGTTGTTGTTGCCTAATTGATATAAAATAAATCTTATATTTCACTTGCATAATTGGACAAAATTTTGCACGTACGTATCATCAGGCTAATCAAAATGTTGACAATCCCCATTACTCCTACATCTCCTTTGCAGATGTATGTAATCTCTGCAACCTGCCTCCCCTCAGTCCAGCCCTAGACTACCATAGAGTTGTTCTGTGTTGCTATAAATTAGTTACTGTTTTCTAACTTTTTTAAAAAAAAATTAGAATCATAAAATATGCACTTTTTGTGATCTGGTCTCTTTCACGCAACATAATGACCTTATTATTTGTAGAGCCATTTTGTGTAGAACACATAGCAATGATGTTTCTTCACTTGTAGCAATATTGTAGCTATATTAATGAAATGATAGGATAAATTGCAAAATTATAGTAGGATGATCTGCCAGGGAAGGTTATAGAACTAAAATGATTCCTTTCAGAAAAAAAAAAAAAACTCATTATGTAAAAGTGGTTATAAGGTTATTATGGTCCAGTGATTATTATTATGACTTCAAATTGCAAGATACTAACAGTAAATTGTTTCTATTACTTTATAATATTTAACACATAAATTTATTTTTCTTCTTTCTTGATAGGCAGAATGATTCAGCGTCTGAGACCTACAAGAAAAAAATCTTTCCCTAACAAATACAGGGAATAAACAGATAAAACCAGACCCCAGGTAATGTTACTCAGACGCCACTTTTTCAGGAATCTATCTGGGAGCATACATTATTCACACACTTTAAACTCTTGATAAGCAACTGCTATGTAAATGCAAATACTGCTGTGGTTGCCATTTCCTTCAGAACTTCCGGCATAGTCTTCTTAGAAACATAATTAAAATTTGCATACTCTTATTAAATGAATCTATTTGAGGGATCTCATTTGATGGCTCTCAAAATAGAACTTTGTTTTCAGAAATAGTTTATGAATGTTACATAATGTATCCCCTGGGCTTCAAAAGAAAATGTCAAGGGACCTCCTGTGGCAGTTTTGCCTCAAATTCTCATGTGTCAGCTTGGTTTTGTAAAGCAGGTTTTAAAATGGAAATTGGAAACATCCATAATTGGCCATCAATGACCTTGGGGTTCGATACAAGAGGACCCAGGAGGCCTGGAATTGGACGAATTATGTGTGGGGGCGGGGGTGGAGCAGGGGCACACAGTACGCAATGGCCAGGTGGGCTGCTCCGGGATGAAGATAACTTCCAGCAAGATCAGTGACCCTGCCCTGTCATCTTTCCACATACCAGGGCCCGACCGCAACTTCGTGCAGTGCAGCACCTGTTAAAAACTGACGCTTGACTTAAGCGTCAAATAAAGTAAACAAAGGGTAAGTGAGCACGACGCTAACTAAACATGCTTTCAAAGTGGTTTCCAATTGGGACTGTTTTGGTGGGAGAAACTGCTCACTGTAAGAACGACGAGGGGCAGGGAGGGTAGGCTGGCCAGCCCAAAGCCACCTGATGTAAAAGGAACGTAAACATAGTGTCCTTTAAAATTTGAGAAGAATAAAAAGAAACTATGTTGTCTGTAGCTATGAAAAACAAAGCCCACTAAAACAGTTTTCCCGATGCATCGCCTTACTGCTCACTGGAAAAGTCGCATTTCACACAGAAAGAGAGAAGAAGCTTGGTTGCTACTTCGGGGGCACTCAGCAAAAGTGAAAAGGAAGCAGAATGAGATGAGGTCTGCCCGGCACGCTGAGCTTTGCGGTGAGCTTCTGCAGGAAGCAGGCGTGTGCGTGGAGTCTGCACCACGTTGTCCGCAAGCGCGCAGTCATTAGTGTATTTACGCAATGCCATCTCGCTGTGTGTCCCCATGCAACATGGACACAATTTAACTGAGCTCTAAGAACAAAGTATATGGAGGAATCTCAATTAGGTGAAGAGGTGGCAACGCGCAAGAGGTAAGCACCCTCTATTTAGAAAACAGACGTGAAGGCACTGGGTACGGGAATGAGCTTCACCAAGAGTGAACTATCAAAACCTTTCCATAATAGATATTTAATGAAGATATTTCAGGTAATTACGGTAATCTTTACAGATAAATGAACATAGGATTTTTTGAACACCGCATATATCGTAGTGTTCATTTGGGAATTTTATGGGTTGTCCTCTGGAAAAGTCCAGCTTCAAGACTGACTGAGACGGAGGAGAGTTCTGTAACGACAGTTTTTATTTCGTGAATACTTAAAAGAATTGAGATAGGAGTGGACTCACCTTATCTTGTCTGATTTTCCAGTCAAATATAATTAAAGAGGTTTTTAAAAAAATCCACCCATTGGCAATTCCAAAAAAAAAAAAATCAGGATTTTTCTAGCTGATATAGAGTGGTGCCATTCAAATTAAATGTATTGTAAGTGACATGCTTTATTTTAAATTTTCTCATAGCCACTTTCCAAAAGAAACCGTGAGCCAGGCATGGTAGTGCATGTGTGTAATTCCAGCACTACGGAGGCTGAGGCAAGATGATCGTTGCAAGTTTGAGACCAGCCTGGGCTACAAAGTGAGCTCAAGGCAAGCCTGAACTGCATACTGAGACCCTGTCTCAAAAAAGACAAAAAAAAAAGAAACTTTGGGAAATTAATTTAACTAATATAATTTTAAAATATAATATATTCAAAATATTATAGTGGTTTTAGAATATTTCATGCAACTATGAAACAAAAATATGTTTCAGATATATTGCTCCAAGTAATTCCATTAAGTAGTGTGAAATTTATTGATATTAAATTCATTAAATTTATTGACAGAAGTAAATGTTCTTAAATTATCCTGATAGATATTTCAGTCAATTTCTATAGCCCTAATGAATAATGTTGCAATCTGCATACTTGTGCTAGGAAAATGGGTAAAATCTTTATTATTTATTTGTTTATGAAAATATTAACTTTCAATGTAAATTATGGAACCTATCCAGTTCGGGATAGACAGATTTAATATTTAATATTTAATATTTAATCTTTGTGTGTCACCAGAGAGAAGCAAAAGAACAATAGTCATCGTCATTTTTTTGTCTGTTGTATTTGTATTTTAACAATTATCTATTTTATTTTTAAAAATCTTGAATGTAAAATGACATGACAGCAATCTGTTGTAAATATTTTTGCAGTCCAATCAATAACCACTGGCAAAGAGCACACACCCTTAAATTAATTGTATGTTTCATTCAACATTGTTGCAAACTGAAGATCCTCATAAATACAATGCTCACTAAACTTTAGCAAATGTAACTATGATGATTTTCTAAAATCTGCCTTAGAAAGTCCAACGCCAGTATTTGAATGGATTTCATATAATGAATGAAGCAATAACAGAAACATTGCTCTCTTGTAGTAAAATTCAAATACACTTGGATTTGTACAACTTTAACATAGCTGGGGTAACATGTTCATCATAGTAAATTTTTTTTTCCTATCCAGGTGAAACGCTTCATTGTTAAGTATAGAAAATTTCATTTACTCCCCAAAAGTTGATTTTCCAGACTGCATCCTTACATTGCATTTCCATTTATAAATCCTCTAAGGTACAGTGCTGCTATATGGTACACTCTTTTACACTGCATGCCTCATCAACTATATGCAAGTTTTAAAATTTTTATACAAATTGTGTTTTATAGGGCTTCAACTTTTATATTATGTTTTATTTTTTACATTTTTATAGCAAGACTTTAATAACTAGGTAATAATTTGCCTTCTCTTCACCTAAAAGGATTTTCTGTGTGTGTGTGTGTGTGTGTGTGTGTGTGTGTGTGTGTGTGTGTGTGTGTAAACACACACAGGACTATAAGCCATTTCATAGTTGGCCAAAGTTGAAAACTTCTATCTTACAAATAAGCATTTAAACTGGTAACCCCTAGAGGAGCTGTACAGGATTGGGAAGGCCAGAAGGGTGGGAAGAGAGAAAGGCAAAGGACACTAGAAGGAAGAGTGGACCTAATGGTGCATAATATATGCAGTATGGAAACGTCACAGTGAAATTCTTACATTTGTCCAATTAATGCATGTCAATAAGAAATTTCAAAAATTGTTAAAAATTTAATTTTGATTTCAACTGAATAATATTTTATTTTAACATAGTGGAGATAAAATGCTATATTAAATTCACTACTTGCTGAAAAGTACTCATTATTTACTTTATCACCATTACAAATTTTAATAAAACCATCTTTTATACTCAGTTCTGTTGCAAGTTGTATCACATTCATTAGGAAATCTATAATGTATTTTGTCTCATTCTTTTATTTTTTTCCAATTACAACCACCAATTTCTTGACCATCACCCAATTATTCATCAACATTGCATCCTTATCCTAAGTTAACTTTAATTACTCAAACAATTTTATTATAGTATAATGTATATCCATTTCAGTTTGTTAGTATTTTATTCACTTGGATATCACTATAATTCTGTGTAAAATGTCAAACCTACTGTGCTCTGCTATCAGTACACAGTAATAATCATTTAAATTGAAGTATTTTTACTTTATAATGTGTGTATATTTATTTCATTGGGTATATGATACCATGTCATACTGAAATAATACAAGCTCCCAATATATATTACAATACAGCCTTATAGTACACATAATAAAATGGTTAAAGCAAAATGTACTCACTCCCAAACTATATTTATGTTTAAAGGAAAATATTTGCCACTACTTAATTTTTTACCTTTCAATGTATTAAAAGTATATAAAATTAAACAAATTCTGTTATTTAACTTAACTGATCATATTTCAGATGCCCAATAGCCACATGTAGCTGGTAGCTTCTGTATAGCACAACACAGATGTAGAGGCCTCTTTTTAAAACCATGCAAACTGAATGTGCCTGGAGTTGTTATTGTGTCCTTCATTCTGTTTCACTGAACCTCATGTCTATTTTTGTGCCAGTACCATGCTGTTTTTATCACTGTAGCTTTGTAAAATAATTTGGTATCTGAGACTGTGATGCCTCCTGCTTTGCTCTTCTTTCTCAGAATGGATTTTGTTGAGACTCTTCTGCATTCATATACATTTTAAGATTGTTTTCTCTGAATCTGTGATAACTGCTATTGATATTTCCATTGGCATTCTCTCTCTCGCTCTCTCTCTTTCTCTTCAGACTTTTAGATTTAGATTTAGATTTAGATTTAGATATAGTTTTGGTAGTATGACCATTTTGACAATATTGGTTTTGCCTACGTAGAAAATGTGGTTATCTTTGCAATTTCTCATGTTCTCTTTAAGCTCCTTTTTTAAATATTGTAGTTTTAATGATAGAGAACTTTCACTTTTATAGTTACATTAATGCATAATTACTTAATTTTTCTTAAGGTTAGTTTGAGTGATATTGTTATCCTAATTTCTTTCTCAGTGGGTTCATTATTGGTATACAAGAACATAACTGACTTTTGCATTTTGATTTTGTATCCTAGTACATTGTTTTAGTCGTTAGTTCTTGGAGTTTTTGGTGAAATTACTGGGTTTTCCATGTAAAAGATCAAGCTGGGCTGGGGCTGTTGCTCAGTGGCACAGTGCCTGCCTGGCAAGCACAGGGTGCAGAGCTGATTTCTGATAAGCTCCCCAAAAAAGAAAACAAGAAGATCAAGTCGCCTATGAGTAATAATATTTTCACATGTCCCTTTCTGTATGTACCTCTTTTATTTTTTTCTCTAGCCTGATTTCTCTCAATAATGTTTTGGATACTACAGTGGTACCTCAGATCATGAACTTAATTTGTTCCATGATTCTGGAGAAGATGGCCCTCACTGTGTTCATCATCTATAGAGAGCAGAAGCAAACTTTAGCAGAAACAAGGTGTTACTGTATATTGCACAAGTGTAGGGAAACAAATTTAAGAAAATCTTCCAGTTTTTCCCTCATTAGCACAATGTCAGCAGTAGGTTTGTCATAAGTGGTTTTTGTCATACAAAAGAATGTTTATTGTATACCTATTTTCTTGAGTGTTTTTATCATGAATGGATGTTGAATTCTGTCAGAGATTTTTCTGCATATATTGATTTTTATCCCTGCTTCTGTTATGTGATATATTGCGTTTATTGACTTCACATGCTTAACCATTCTTGCATGCCTAGGATGAAGTCTACTTGCTGTTGATATGTGATCTTTTTGATGATTTGGTTTATTCTGCTTACCAGTGCCTTGTGGAAGCTTTTTGCTTCCATGTTCATTAAATTAAGTGTCACTAATGACATCAATATATGTTCATCTTTTAAAGTTAAGAAAATGCAATAACATCTTTACTACACAGTTTTCCCATTTTAGGAGAATTTTCAAGCTATTTATATTATTTAGCTGTGTAATTGTTTGGATTTTTTGTATCTTCCTGAGGGATTATTTCTACTGGATCACGTTATGGGTATTATATATACTGTTTTATATTATATTCTTGTTGTTTTAAGTATACTAAATTGAAGGAGACATTGCAATTTTATTTTTGAAGCACAATTTTTTAAAATGTTACTTATTTTTCTGACTAGCAATACAACATATTGTTCAAACTATATAGAAATGAAATTTTACAATTTTTCCTCAGAATATATGATGTTGCATGTATATATTCATCCACAGATATGGAAACAAAATGAGATAAACAATAGGAGAACTCTAAATTCTAGGTGACCTCAAACAGTTTCAAACTCACTTAAGGAAAACCAAGCTAACAAAACCCTAAGTAGGTAAGGGATAGTGAGTTTTATAAGCTGATATAACTTAATAATGTATAGTTCAATGATAATATGAATGAATATATTTTAGTAATTATTAAATTAATATAGAATTTAATATATCAATATTAAATATGATTTAATAATTTCAATAGTGCAATGTTCTAAGACTGCAAAGCTCAAAAGTACAAAGTGCAGAAAGAAAACTCTCTTGATTTCATACTCAAACTCTATTTGCAGTCCTCTGTTGGTAAGATCATGTTCTAGTTGCTGATGGATACATCAAACAGTACTTTCCATGGGGCACCTGCTTATTAGAGTGCCGGCAGGTTGGAAGGAGTTTGACATGCTTAGTTAGGGCCAGTGTTTCACCACCATATAAAAGTCACCAAACCAATGACTTCCACTGAGAAAATCATATTGAGCTGCTCCTGCATTGGAAATCAAGATGAATGGCTGCTGAGAAAAAATAATATTTATGCTACAACAATGTTATAGATACATTTTAATTATTTTATTTGTCTATTATTCAAATGGTGTACTATATATACAAATGATTTAAAATGCATACATGAGAAACATTAGTGAATAAATTTCAATTAACCTTGTATATGTTGATGACAAAGGAAATAATTCCATGAAAATAATTGATATATGTTTGTACCCTGGGCAAGGATCACGATTGCTTTGGCTCTGAAACTATTTCATGTAAATCTACATTACAGATTTTACTATAAATTATTGAATTATATATATGTATATATAAGATTTTAGAATATATTGTTAGAGGTATTGTTATTAGTTCAACTAAGTAGAAAATAGGTTATTGATTAAAGTATCTTAGCATTTTTGCAAATACAGAAAATCTCCATTGAATAATTTCTATTGGATTTTCCTGTTTAACTTGGAAATGTCTAAAGCTTTCTGTTATGCTAACAAAAGTCATTGGTGAAGGTGAAAAATTTCTAAATTGCATCAACTTTATCTAGCTTTCTATGCAAGAGACACCTAAAGAAAATAATCTTCAGGACAGTGATTTCAAGGAAAAAATACACATTTAAAATTAAATATAATGTTTATTTACTATCTATTATATTTGTTATTATTGTGCTAAAAATTCTCAGAGGATGAAAGTGTTGCTTGAGAGTTGATAAACTTGGACAAATATTAAAAGTCAAATACTAAAGCATTAAATGAAAATAGTCCCAATACTGTAAGAATGCACACATATTTCATGAAAACATTTTATATTTTGATCATTAGAGTTTGTCAACATCTAAGAATTTCATGATTTCTTTTTCCATTTAGAAAAATTTCAATAGTTTAATAATCTAGTCTAGAAATACTTGGTGGCTGATGTATGTCAGACATGTAGAAAAAAATTTTCTAGAAATGTTATGATTTACCACTATAATGACCTTAAATTCATATAATGCTATAGTAGTTAATAAAATATATGATGTTGACGGTGTGTATGTGACCATGCATAGGCCATTTCTAGAAGAGTGTTAATTCTCTGCAGTGTGACGTCATTTGCTCCCTTGTTTTTTACTTTATTTTTCAAAAGTTCTTAATTTTTAGGTAGAAACTATTAAATATAAATATATGGATTAAAATTCTTCCTAAAAGAACAGTTTTGTTGGCCAGAGAGTTCTTTGTGGATTTTGTACCTTTAATGTATTGAGATAGTCAGATGGTCACTTCACCATCTAGAACAGAGACTTGCTTTTTCTTAGGTAAGTTTATTGGTACATTTTAGATATGCATAATGAGCACATTCATCATAGAAAATATGTACCTGTACATGATATAACTTGATTCTTCATTCTCCTATTCCTCTACCCACATTTCAACCTCTCTCCTTCTTATTTACAAAAACTTTGTTTGCATTTTTTCCTTCTTTTCTCATTTGTTCCTTTTCCCTTCCTCCCTTTCCCCGTGTTCCCTTGCTAGTTCCCCTCCCCATTTAGGGCTCCCATTTGACCCAGCTATTCCCCTTCTTGGTATCTTCCAGAAAAAAATTAAAAGCATCGTAGCACAATGATACATGAACACCCATGTTTATAGTGACACAGTTTGTAGCAGCTAAATCCTAGAAATGGCCCCATGCCCATCAACTGGTAGAAGGATAAAGAAGATGTGGGGTTTTTATACAATGGAGTACTGCTCTGACATAAAGAAGGATAAAATAAGCTTGAGACATTTCTGGCTAAATGGATGCACCTTTAGACCATACTCTTAAGTGAAATAAATCAGACACTCATGTGTAAATACTGCATTGTTTTTCTGGTGTGAGAAACCAGTAAGGACCAAAATGTATAGTAGATACTGAGAAATAGGAGGCTTGATTTTGTAAACAAATGTCTTTGAAACACAGCCATGCCTGTTTATTTATTCATTCTATGTGAAGAGTTGCATATATGTGATGGAGACCATTATTTGTCTCGGCTGTTACAGAGTCACGTTTGCCCCCTTCTGTCCATTCACTGGTGGAATGGTTATCACTGACCCTTCCTACATCAAATTTTGAGTATTCTAAGATGATAACAGTAAATCACATGGGCTCGTCTTACCCTCTATAACTTTCACCAAACAACAACAAAAAATATCATTTCATTAATAAGGAAAAAGTGGACAACAACAGGATCTTTCAGTTTGGGTGAAACACAGTCTCAAGCTTTAGTCAAACAGAATCAGAAGACATTTTTCCAGTGCTTGTTCTCAGCTTCCTCCATAGTATTTGAATTTTATTTGGTTCTTCATCTCTGAAACATTTCCTCATGTATGAGACAAAAGTACTTCCAGTGTTCTTTATTTTAAAAGATATTATCAAGATCAAATGAAATAAATTGCCATTTCTGAAGCCCCCGAAAAATGTGTACCAATTTGTTTCTAATGGTAGGTGAATATCTTGTAGACATTTCATATAGGAGATACAGAAATTTTATTATTAGAACATGAGTTAAAACCTTTTAAGAAGAATCATTAGCTTGGTCCAAATTCAGCGTACAGTCTAAGGCCATTCAAGAACATATGGCTTGTTAACTCTCACTGACCCAGGTAGTATTGGCTGCATCTCCATCTGCCGAGCAGCATGGCCATGTCATCTCTGTGCACCCAGAAGGCTGTCGGTGCACCCACACTGACACTGCTTCCCGAGTTTTGGCACATTCCTGTCAGAGGAGTTACTAATAACTAGAGCCGGTGACTCCTAAACCAGCATACATATTCTAACCCTCATAATGCTTTTATTAAGATCTTTTGTCTGCATTGGATCCTTGATATCAATCTTGACTTTGACATCGTCTGTTCTTGCCTCTCAGCATGAGTGTTTTATTTATGGGTGGACTGTGAAAGAAAAGTTATTTCATTCTTCTCTTGCTAATCACATAAAGTGACTCTCCTTGCTGAATTTAACCACTTATCTTCTGCTTGCACATCTGATTAGAGATTCCTTGCTTTGAATTGGTGCTCTATATTGGTGCTCTTAATTCTACTGTCCTATACTTGTTCTATAGCCAAACTCTGCATATAGGCATGGACATTGGCCTGTCTATGCAGACATAGAGATGGTTAAAGATGATAGTGCTCCATCTGCAGCTCCGTTGTGGAGATCTCTCCCTTCCTGCTCTTCCTTCAGTTGCTAGCCTAATAACTGGAGATTAGTTGTCACCTTTCACGTGACACTGAATCAAAAGTTGATGACCTGTAGCCTCAATATGTCTTTTAAAAGTTATTCATTCAATATCAGCCTGTTTTATATGAGAGCTTTAAAAGTGTGCTTTCCAATAAGTCCACTTTAAATATTTCAATTCACTCCCATTTCCCTATCCATAAATAGATCCATCTGCATAATTAAGGATTGTTAAGACCTAAGATATATCAAAGATAGGAAGGTGGGTTGTTTGGGCTAATTTCATCTTTTCTTTCACTGCAACTACGCCTAGCCATAGGCGTGCTAATATGTTAAACTGATATTACTCATGGCAACAGGTTGTGTAACCTTAGAACTCAAAAAACAGGAATAAACAGAGATTCATGTTCAGGAAGGATCAATGACACCATGCTAAGAACCTCTAAATAAAACCAAGTTGCCTAATAAAAGAAATATTATATTAGAATTGAACAATCATTTCTTGAAATTTCTCATAGATCTGTAAAAGGCAAGGAAGCCATGTGGTTACCTACACATAGGAAGCATCTTAGTAATTAAGATTTTGATTGTGATTCTAGTGAAAGACGACTGTCATTCCTGTGGTACAGTAAGACCTATCTGGAAGGTAAACTTCTTTCAAACTGGAGCACAGTGGTAGGATGAAAAGCACTGAAGCGTTGGATGCGTTTAGGTCTGTCTCCTTCCAAGATACGCATTGGCTTTGGCTGTGAAATCCTTTAGAAATGATTTCCTTTTCTAACATACAAAATGGAGAGTATTTTTAATTTTAGAGAGAAGCCAGAATATAATAGGTCTGTGGGACTTAGTAAAAAAAATACATATAAATATGACCTTAATTAATTAATTTAGTAATTAAGAGCACAGATCAGATTGATAAATTGAGGATCATTACAATTTATTAGCTTTCTTAATATAATCAAATAATGGAGTATTAACACTTTCTCTAAATCACATAATGTGAAACATTTCTCAAAAGAATCTATTCATATGTTTTCTTTCTACTTAAATTATTATGGTAATGCATTTGATAAATATCTTCCTGTTTCTGGTAAGGAAGCACAATAGAAGTGATAAACGTACTAGGAATATACCTTGAAAATAAAGTATGTTGCTCTGAAACCAAAAACTCTCAGAACTTTCTGATTCATATAATACATGACAAATGATACTACATGTAGCTCATTCTTTTTGAGACCTGTAGCAGGACTTCACAAAGCTGCATATTACCTCATAAAAAATAGGTTCCAGGCCCATTTATCTGAGCCCATAAATAATTAAAATTTCTATTCTCCAAATTAGATTACTTGATGCTCATGCTTACTTTTTCCACCACTGCTCACATTACCGAAATCTCACACTCCAGCACAGTGTGTTAGAGATCCTAAGCAGTTACTACAGACAACACACATGTGATGTGCTGGCATGAAATTTTTAAAGAAAACCAATCTTTCTGTTTTCTGGGAAGTTTCTCTTCCTATGAAAGAAAAGATAATAAAGATTTCTCACAAAATTACTGGTAAGCTCTCTCTGGCGCTCTACCCAAGATTGTCTAAATCCTGCCCCATGTCCATGTGATTCGAGGCCAAATTCCTTCCTTACATAAAGACACAAAAGGAGCATGCCAGAAGGGCTCCATGGATATCCTTGCATGCAGGAAGTATAAACAGACTTAACTCTTGAACCTCAGAGAAGTTTCCAGTGTTATGGAACAGTATAATAACACTAAAAAGATGGCAGACATGAAATCTTAATTCACAATCATTTGCCAGCACCCTTAAAGTAAACATCCAAAAAACAAAGATTTTATCTGAACTTTTTGACAAACTTAAAGCTTCCACTTGATAATGTGAATAGTAAAACTACGTACGCTTAAGTACAGGCCCTGTACTAAGTGGAAATCAGAGTAGTTTAAAACATGCAGAACATGGGATAAGCCATTAGAAAGAAACATGAGTGTCGTGAATGTGATACTAAGATCCAACTCACATACTTGGGCTTTTGACAACAATTCTTATTCTCTTTTGAGAGGAAAAAGTGTTAAGTAAATATCTTTAGAAATTTGGCCTGGATCCAGTGTTTGTTGGATTGCATGAGCTGGGGAGAAAAGAAAAAAAGATTAGAAAGAAATAAAAGGATATTGAAATGTCAGTGATGAAAAAATATGAGGCAATTCCACAACTGGACTTTATATAACACCGAAGGGTAAATTTGTATGTGAAAACTGACTTTTCAGAGGTATATAAATATTTTGCTCTGAAAATAATTCATCACCAAAAATAAGCCTTCCTGCTGAAATCATTATGCATCTGGGAATTGGACAAGTCACATCACTTAGGATTCATTTCCCTGGGTTCTTTCACAGGAAAGTAATCAGTTCAGTCCGGGAAAACAAACCATTTCATGGTCTGCACCATCTGCATGATCAAATGAGTCACAGAAAAATTAAAAGCCCTGCCTCTTTAAAAACAGAAGAATGTGGTGGGATAAAATTGGCAAATTATAGAGACAAACATACAACAAAGAAGCAAAACAAAGAATGAACTATAAATCATTTTACTAAGGCAAGTGAAAATAACAATAAAATAATTTTGTCTAAAAGTGGTAAAGTTTGTGTTTGCCTTACCTTCGTTCCTAATAATGCTCAAAGTACAGACAAGGCTCTACTTTCACAGAGAATGGTAAAAGTAACATTTAGTTGTCTTTTATACAAGAGTTGTCAATGGATAATAAAATGCCTTAGAAATAATTGTTTCCTTTGCATCAACAATTCTATTTCTATGCTACGCATGAGGGGTGTACACCTATAATCCCAGCCCCTGGGAAGCTGAGGCAGGAGGATTATTGCAAGTTCCAGGTCAGTCTGGACTACATAGTGAGACCCTACCTTAAAAAAATTCCATATTTAGAAATCTATTCTTATGAAATAATAAATAATATAGCATTAAAAAAATCATATGAGGATATCACAACGTTACCCTTATTAGGTAAAAACTGGAGGAAAATCAGTCTGTTATTGGAAAAAGGCCTAAGAGAAGTATGATACATAAATCAAAGCAGAATAGTTATTAAAATTGTGATCACAAGGAGTTTTTAATTAACCTTAAAATGTAAATGGTTAAAATTACAATATCAGCTATAGATATGCTTTTATCTTATATATGAAAACATGTGCAGATCTGAACATATAATTAATTACAAAATGATGATTTAATTATATTTATGAGTAAAGTACTATATACCAGTAAAAATGAATGACATGGGGTCACAAGTAATACCACAGATAAACTGCATGAATTTAAAATTGAGAAAAAAAATTGGAAAATATAATATTGTAACTTGAAAGCTTACAATTCTATGCAGTATGTTAACCTGGAATATGTACCTCTGTATGTGTGTCCGTCTTCTGAAGGTACGTGTGTGTGTGTGTGTGTGTGCATGTATAAAATCCATGCATGTAGAGATAGAAGAGGGAAACAAAGATGTCACAGTGTGGGAGAGCTACTAGCGGCAGAAGGCGAAGGGGACTGAGAGATGGTGGGGCCACAGGAGGAAGAGGAGACACAAAGAATGAGGACAGGTTATGCTCATGCACCAGCTCTCCGCAATGAATGTCATCTTCACATACTACAAAAAGGTACTAATAAAAAATTCTTAAAAATATGACAAAGCTATAACATTTCTTAATTGAAGGTAGTTTGTACATCATGTAGCGCAACCTTCTAACTGCAGAAACTGAAAAAGCACCAAGATTACAAAGTTATTGGATCAAATATATTTAAATTATTGTATGGAAAGGAAATATCCAGGACATCATAGACTTTGATCAGTTAACTCACTTAAAATATTACTAGCGAAAACGACTGCTTTAACTTCATGACACAATGGTAATTCCGGCCTCATTCTTTCTCATCTTCTTGGGCCTTCTGTCAAAAGAAAATGCTTAGTATATGTTGCATAATTAACAACTGTGAATTTGATATAACAAGTACATTTAATACATTTACTCTCTTTTTGCAGTGAAGGGGATCTAACCCAGAGCTTTTCACATGCCAGGAACATGGTCTACCCAGGCTGTTTATTTCAATCCATGTTTACAGAGTAAGTGCTATGGACAAGGTGCTGGGCTAAATTCTGAAAGATAAAAACAGAAGTACAATTGCTCTTTTCTTGCCAAAGATACTACAGTGTGAGGTATCTGTCCCCATTCTGTCTTTGGAAAAGAAAAGGATAAGGAAATGGTAATTACCCAGTACCCGATAGATTTTGGGTCTGTTAGCATGTCATGTAATCATCACAATAGTCCTACAGAGGGGATCTGTTATTTTATTTCCTACTCTTGTTTTTTATATTTTATTTTATTTTTTTGGAATAAGATACAGAGTTCATAGAAATGAACTTTGTCAAATGGCCTTGTAAGAACCTACAGTTAGCACAGATAGAGCAAACATGGGATCTGAACCCAAGTTTATTGATTCCAGAGTTTGAAATTCCCCACTCAATTCTGTAAGCCACACTACAGTCTTTTACCCAACAAAAATCTTTAGAAGTCCTTTGGAAAAAAATATTTGCTTACATTCTTTCTACACGTAAACTATTAGAGTCGAGGGCTCTCTCTATCAGAAAAACCTAGTGAAACATTTCTTCTATAGCTTGTCTAAAGTACACCACTACCACAAGGAGGAAGAAAAATGGGAAATGCCCACTAATCTCATTCCTTGCCCTGTACTCTTTCTGTTAGTGAACACTAATTTTCCTTTGGTTTCCCACAAAGAGAAAACAGGATCTTTCCAGACATTATTACATTTCTTTTAAGACACCTAAAACTTTTAAAAGAGTCCTTATTCCTAGATAACATTTTTCAAATCTTGAAAATGTTATTATGGTTTAGGTCTAAAATGTCCCTCAAAAGTCTCAGGTTGAGAAGTGGAAGGTGAGTAGCTCCTAGGATGAGTTTATAGCCAACTGGTCTACCGGAACTGGTCAGAAGAGGAGCGTCACGGGGGTGTGGCCTGGAAAAGTGAATTCTTGTACCCAGGTTCTCCCTTCTTTCTCTGCCTCCTGACCACCATCCAGTGAGCAGCTTTCCTCCCCATGTCCTTCCTGCCTTGGAGCCCGCTGACCATAGACTAAACCCACTCAAACTGTGAGTGAAAATAAAGTTTTCCTCCTTTAAATTGAGAGCTTCGAGTACTTAGTCCCAGTAAGGAGAAAGTGACTAAAACAAATATAGTATTTCAAAATTTTCCATTTACAATCCCTCTCCCCATATGAGAAGCACCAGCTCATTAGTGGTATATAAGAACATTTCTGCATTTTTGCTCATCTAGTAAATGTAAACATGAGGAAGATGAAACAAACTGTGTAACATTCTACACAGTCATCCAGTCTACAAGTTAAAGATTCTTATTAAATTCAGCTACTTTGAAACAAACAAGTTGAGTCATCTTAACTTTCACACAGAACTTAGTTTTATGATATTCATTTTGTAAATGACAATTACATTTTCTAAACATTTCCTACACTAGAAAAAGAATAATCAAATAATTTAAAAAACAGACAAAAATACCATTTTTACAGTTGAATTATCACTTCAGTCTTTGGCTTACCATCAACTACCAATAATTGACAGGTCTGTACTTTCACAAAGTGGTACAAACATAGATAATAGGTGTTTAAAAATTTAGCAATAAAGAAGAACACACATTTTTGCAGCATAATTGATCTTTTAAAACATTTATTTAGTACTCTTTCTCCTTAAAATTTATCATTCTAGGACCCAAGATTAAGGGAAATATTCATTTTATTTCAGCTCTCTGCAAAAAGCATAACAAACTACCATCCAATCTTACCAGAGCACAAGATGTGACTGGAATAGAGCTATGATAGAAATTAAATATTTCATTTGCAGAATATAAATTCTTGCCAAAGAGGTATAGCTAATGTCATATTTCTTAATATAGTAAAGAACTTCTTTGACATTTTAATTTTCACCCACATAATAGTCTTCATTGAATATAAAAGCAAATTTAATTAATAGGAAAACAACGGCCATGTGCTCAGATGATAAAGAGTGAATCAACTCTTTACATGGAAAATCAACAAAATGTAATGTTTGTGTTAATACCTGAAGGTTGATATTATAATCTCGTTCTGTGAGAGCTGAGATTTAGCAATTTTTATAAAGATGGTGAAAACCTGAACTACGATTAACCTAATAGTGAAAAATAAGTAAGCAACACAGGGAATGATGGCTGTATCAGGTGTTCATTAGCATCATTATTTTGCTGTCATTTCCCCATACAAGGCATGTCTTGATCACTTATTCTAATATGCAGATTAGAATGATAGCAGGACCATTTTCCTCCTTTTTACTTATTTTGATTCTTGGTTAGAAGAATTGCCTTTTCCTGTACGCTAATTTGATACCTAAGTTCATACTTATATTAAATTGATATTTGGCAATATTTCATATCAAAAATGGTAAATGTTCCTTCACTATAATACATACATTATATTCTGGATGTGTTATGCTATGGTCTAAACTTCAGATGTCCTGGTCTGAGTATTTGTGCCAGCCATATTCACGTGCTGAAATCCTAACCTCTTTGGGGTAGTGTTAGGAAGTGAGCCCTTCACAGTTAAGTGGCTCTTGGGGCAGAGGGAGATTTGTGCCCTCATGAATGAGACTCACGCCCTTATAGAGACTCTTGAGATTACTCACCCCTGCTACCATGTGAGGACAGGGTCTCTAAGCCAGAAAGGAGCCCTTAAGTGTATGCTGAACCTGCCAGCACGCTGCTTTTGGATTTTCCAGTCTCTGATATTTTGAGAAACTAATCTCTATTGTTTATACACTCTGCAATACATGCTATTTTATTATACGCATGACAATAAAGAAGAAAAAAACTAAAGATATCAGCAAGTATGACCTTCTGATTCTCATTAAATTCACCTGAGAGCTTTAATTGTAACTATACCACCTAGACCAGTAGAAGATAGATGAATTATCTCACAAATTAATAAAGTAATTTGTTGGTACCTAATTTTACTATCTTTGATTCCTGTTTCTTACTCTGGAAAGTATTTATGAAGGACTATTTTTGTATTCTTATGCACATGGCCAGATATTATGTACACTTTGCTTATGCATTTAAATTGTTAAATTCCTGATCTAGACGGTTGTTCCTGTAATGAATCAAATCTGAGTTTTAGAATGCATCTACACACAAATACATAGAATTTGTGACTTCTAGAAATCAACGTGGAAGCTATTTTAGAGCTGCTTTTCAGAGATGGAATTTCATGTATCACTTTTTTGTTTGGAGGCATTTTCTCTGAAAGGTGTAAATGAAGTTTTTTCCCCAGGGAAGCAATGTGGTACACAGAAGTTCAGGAGATGACTATAAATTGGCCCTAAAGACCATGAACCGGAAGTTGTGGTCCACTCCTGGGCCTTCCTTTATTGAAGCTGTTGTTTTTCGCCTAGGAGAGGCTCTGTGATTCAGCTGTGTGCCCTTGGGCAATGTCGCTGCATTTGTCTGTGTCCTAGTTTCCTCACCAACCAAATGGGAATAATAATAATCCCAGCACCATTGGGTGGTGGGGAGGATTAAATGAAGTAACAGTGGAAAAGCATTAAACATCTACATCGGGTGGGGAACACTGACTAAGATACATTAAGCAATCAATGTATATTAGAAAGATTTCTTGCTGTGTAAAATAACATTTCACTCAACATTCCCGGAAAGGAGAGGTTGTGTCTTTTATTTTCACTTGTGTTAGCACAGGTTTGCAGTTCACGGTTACATTGCTTGCAGAGAGTTCGTCCATGTGCATAAAACAGCTTAATTCTTATTCATCCTTTATCCTTCCTCTCTCTGTCTCTCTCTAGGTCCTCTTCACTTCTGCAAAAGATCTACCTCCGTTTTCTTATCATCTTTTATTTTGCTCTTTATTTATTTTTGGCTTCTCATGTAAAAGAAACCATGCGACATTTAAGCTTGTGTGTGATTTACTCTATTTAGCATTATGGTCTCAAAATACATCCATTTTCCTGGGGATAGCTCAAGTTTGTCCTTCTTCATAGCAGTATTACTTACATAAATACCACATGTTCTTTATCCATTTACCTGTTGATGGACATGTAGGCTGCTTCCAAGACTTAGCTATCATGAGTTGTGCTGCTATAAACATAGGTGTGCGTGGATTAATAATTCACATATTATCCTAGTTACTTTTCTCATTGCTGAGACAAAATACTCAACACCCACAAGTTAATGAAGGAAAGATTTATTTCAGCTCAGTGTGGAGGTTTCAGTCCATACCTGGCTGGTTCAAAGGCAGAGTGGCATGGCAGAGGGGCATTGTAGGAGAAAGAGTCCGCAGGGGGCCAAAGACAGCAAGCAGTGAGCCTGCCTTTCTCTTTTATCCCATCCAAACTACAAGCCTTTGGGGTGGTGCCAGCCACACCAGATGTAGGGCTTCCCCCTATCCACACCTAGAACATGATAAACTGATTAGTGGGCTAACCTGGTACCACACACCCTTAATCCACATTCACACACCCTAGATCCAGCCACTTCTGAAAAACCCCACTTTTGACTGCATGAGGCTTTGCGGGGACATCCAGAAACAAGCTATAATGCACATCATACGAGTTATCCACTTAACATGTAATATTGCATAGGTTTTTCTAGTCACAGTGTTGAGTCACTGCAATGAAGTTTAGAGCATTTTTATCACCTCAAGAAATTCTGCACATTTTGGCTATTATCCTCCAATCCTCCACCCTCTTTCTCAGCCCTAAGCAAACATGATTAGCATTCTGCCTCCTTGTATTTGCCTGTTCTGGACATAAGTTATGATACCCAGGAAAAAAAAATGAGTAAAGATTCTATTTGAGGCTCAGTAGAGCATTCTTCTGGACGAATCTAGAAGTAGTGAATCCTAATGGATTCCTTGAAATCCTGAAGGCATACAGAGTCTCGCTTTCTTTGCCCAGGATTCTTTCTTTCAACAGAGAGAGCAGCATTGGGGACTTGGAACACTGCCCAGTGAGCTCTGCACAGCATTCAATTGACCTTTTGATCCATGTTCCACATACAGCTGATAATGTGACAATTAGGTCCTTAGTTTGTTTAAGGTCAGGCTTACCCCAGTGTGCACGGTGCAATAGAGAAAAAGTAGAAAGCTCTTTTTCTAAGAAAAATGTGGAGGAAACCCAGTGACTGAGATCAACTGCAAAAATGGCTTTCAGGAATTGTTTCCTGGAAAAGTCATAAAATGGTAGGATCAGTTCAAATGTGACATTGGAATCAGTGGCATCCCGTGGCTGTGCAGATGGGCAACTCAACACTTAAGGTATTGTCCTGACTAAGATAACTGAATGTCATGTGATCCTAAACAAAGCGGCCAATGCTGTAGCAATTGTAATCAGCTATGTTTCATAAAGCTTCAGTACAGCAATGTACTGAAAAGAGTTGGAAGTCTGAAAATAATGTTCTTCTTAAGAAGGCATTTTGATACCTTACACCTCTCAAATTGCTTTCAAAATTATACTTAATTTTCCTGTATGAGTGATATATTTTCATCAAAATTCTTAACTATTTCTTAGAAATGTTCTCATCTGGTAAGGAACAGCATAGAATACAAAAGTCAGAATTTGTGTGATGGGCTGTTTATTAATGCACCTAATTTAAATTTTCCATGTGACATAGTTTTGTGTTTTAGCAATGCTACATAGATTTCCATAGTAAACCTGCAGGACAATGTTTAGACTTATTGTCAGCAATCTGACACAACAAATTTTAGTCCTCTTTCTCAAATTCCAACCAACTCCATCAGTTAGAGAATTTCATCCAGCTGTTTCTACAGCCATGTAGACAGAGTATTTTCCAGTATCTTGCACATTCTGTATGTTAATGTAAAGTGTGAGTCATGTTATGAGTCAGAAGCAATTGACAGGTTTATATATTGCTTATACATTTTTCTACATTGCATGAAGAATTGTCTATGAACACATAAGAAAGTATTTTCACACACAATTTGTTCAACTACTATAAAAATTTAGTCAATCTACTGATTACTTGTATTTTCTCTTGATACGAAATATTACATGAAAATATACGAAAGAAATATAAAATTTCACGCTTTACCATAAGACATATATTACATTGAACTGCCAATATAGAAAAGAAATGCAACATTTTCTTAAAGTGTGTGTGTATATGTGTGTGTGTGTGTGTGTGTGTGTGTGTGTAATGTTTGATAAATGTTTATCAGATGCAACTATCAGATTGTGGGTGATTTGCTCATTCTGTCCCTGTCACATACCAAACACCCCATTCATTGATTGCATGATGAATTGGCACTGAACATTTAAATAACCAATTTGATTACATTGACTTTTTGCTATTCATCTGTGAATCATAATATTATCCTGACTAGGAAAGCATCATAGTTGAAAGAATACCATCTTCACTTCTAATCACTCTATTTCTCACAGACTTTAAAAGTGGTCTATTCATGTTTACCGAAAAATGTGAAAAGAGGCAAAAAAAAAAAAAAGTCTGTACGTAACAGGCAAAGTGTGCAGCCTCCCTGAATGCAAAACATGAGCTCTTTCTTTTCAGTGATCGATGCCTGTGTTTCTCCCCCTCGAGTGGACATGATGGGCTCAGGTCTTGCAATGACTGTCGCTGGCTGGTCTTGGATGTCTACGATGCACACAACCCTAAAATGTTAGAATTACTTATCTTTACAAATAAACAAGAGGAATAAGCATTTGTCTCAATTAAGAGGACTAAATGCTTCTGTCAAAGTTGGAAAATCTGATTTTATCTCTTCCAGGGAAATGGGTACTACTTTTGCAATTATCAACCAAACCTTGACATGGAAGTGCAGCTGGCAGATCAGTAATGCTAAGGTACTGTATATTGCAAGTAAAGCCACGAAATACATTGAAAAGAGCTGTTTCCATCCTCTCCTACTGAGACAAGCATGTTGGGTACGTTCCTTGTGTCTCTGCAGTGTCCAGGAAAGGTCCCACACCCTCACCTCTGGTAACACTTTCTGCCAGGTAATCTTTGTCGTGAGGTCTGCCTCATGCATTGTAAGAGACTTAGCCATATAACTGGCTTCTGTCCACTAGCTCAGGAGCATCTCTACCAGTTAGGATATTTCTCTTTACGTGCAGAAAACCTTGGTATTTTTAATCTTTTCTACTTGAGCCATTTTGGTGGCTATGCAGTAGTGTAACATTTCCCTTATTTCTTGTGATTACTTTTTCTCCTTGTGCTGGTGTGATTGGTCTATTAATTTTAGGATCAGTACTGCATTTTTTTCACCCTTCCATAGCCTTGTATTTTAGCTATAACTATGAATTACTATAAAATAATAATTTTATATTATTATATTATAATTTTATATTATATTTTATATTATAATTTTATAATATAATTTTATGTTATATTTTAGCTATAGCTAATGAATTAACATTTGATGAATTGAGTTTGGAAATTTTTGAATGTACTATAACAAAATCTATATTTACTTAGTAATTTATCCAGTTTACCTTGTTTATAATTACTGACATGTTTGAATATTTTCTACTTTTTTAAATAATTTTGAAGTTACATTAATTTTGAGTGATTTCACACCCCCCTACTTCTCTGCTCATCCCTTGGACCCAATCTTGTGTTTTTGATCAGCTCTGTCATTTTTCAGGAAGGAAGAATAAGGTGTGTTTTATGTTATTACAAAAAAAGTCTTTGACTCCTTTACAGATTGGACTGATACATCATTCCTCCTCTATTAATTTTAGCTGCTCTCTATGCTTTCATCTTGGAATATTACCTTATAAACATATAACTGGATTTTAATTATATATAAATAGGTGCATTGCATATTTTTAAATTATGGGACTTATTGATGTAAATATATACCTATTTTATATTTCCTGTGTATCATATGTTTTTAACCTTTAGTTTTTTTCTTTGCTACATCTTCAGGTTAATAATAATTTTCACTGTGCCATTGTATCATTTTAAAAGTTTAGAAGCCATAAATGTACTTCTTAGTTTTTCTCTATTTTTAAATTGCAAGAATATAATTTTTAAAAAGCACACCCGAAACCTACAAATATTTACTACCTTCTTCTACTCATTGACCAGTTTCTTTTCTTCCTATTTTTATGCCTCATCTTTTCCCTGGAGGTTTGTCTTGCCCCTTCTTGAGAAAATGTAATATATTCTTTTAGCGATGGTCTGTGGATACTAAGCTTTCCAGTCTTTTCAAAGTTTTCATTCTTTTGTATGCTAATTTCATTGGGGCATAAATTTCATAGGACATTTTACATAACTGTCCACTGTTTTCAAGAAGATGGTGTTGCTGATAGGAAGTTTACTGATACTGTGATTCTTAGCAGAATATTACTGCATTTTTATCCTTGGTGTTTGCAGTTTTATTCCACTGTACCATACTTTTTACAGTTGCATTAAGTGTTACATGTTCTTGAGAGTCCTCACCATCCTTATACAAATTTATTTTGCAAATTAGAAACCTATTTGAATATGGAGTGCAATGATTTTCACTATTGAATTTTGGTTTTGTTTTGTGGTTTTGAGATAAGGCCTCTTTATGTAGCCCAGACACCTTTGAATTATTCATGTAGACCAAGATAGCTCAAATGCACAATCCTCCTGCCTCAGGTTCCCAAGTGCTGCAGTAACAGGCATGTGGTAACATGCCTGGCTCTTGTGATTAATTTCTCCTCACTATCTTTATGGTAGTATTTTCATAAACTTTGGAAGGTTTGCTCACTTTTAACTTGAGTCAATTTCTGATTTTCTGATCGCCAAGACTGTCTCAGTGGCTGGAAAGCTTTTTGCATTCCCCCGTGAGAGTGGATGGAAACCACACCAAGAATTCAAACAGTGCATTAGCACTAGCATCTTTCTCTAATGAGGCACTGGACGCTGAAGGCGATGCTACCACTGGAGCTAAGCTGTAGGTAGCTGGCCCACAGCTTTGTCATGCTCACTGTTTAATATCACTGCAAATTTCTGTTCCAGAAAGGAATTAATTTTTAGTTTTTCCAGGTTAAGTTTCTAAGTCTCTCTCTCTCTGTGTGTCTCTCCCTCCCTCTCTCTCTCTCTCTCTCTCTCTCTCTCTCTCTCTCTCTCTCTCTCTCTCTCCAGAGAACAGAGTGTGCTGGTTTCATTTTGTTAGTAGATCTCTTCTCAGATTTATTATCTACCCTTCCCTACCTTACATTATGTTCAAAGAAGCTGCCTCTTACCACTTTGTTTCAAGCTTTCGGACTTTCCCAAGACTGGAGCACGGAACAGAGCAGGGAGCAAAACAGAGACAGCAGGGCAGTAACAGCTTCCCCTGTCTACACTTCCATATGCAACCCCATCATTTCAAACTGTTTCAACCCATCTGAATTGGACTGCTCATGCTGCCAGTACTGACATACTGAGGGTGTGATAATGTTTGCAAATAATGTCCCATCTTGACAGGAAACCCCATGATGTTGCCCTTAGCCACTTCCAAAGTGCTTTAACACATTGTGCTATTAGTTACCTCAGGGAGACACACTTGTTAAATTAGCTCATTCAGTGCAGGATGGATACTTCAGTGTTTGAGAACATCAGCGTAGAGTTGTGCCCCTCTCTGTAAGGGTGGGATCAGTAGTTCCAACAACTGAGAATACAGTTGGTTAGATTGGGCCCTGTTTGACTAGATTTTGATTTTTCAAATATACTTTCCAGCTCATACTACAAATACAACCCAAAAGCAGCTGCATTTGAGTTTCCTCAAAGCTGCTCTTCTAACGATTACTGCTACTCTTTTAGGTTAGGTGCTTGAAACCTGGGTGTGCTTTCACTTAGCTTTCCATAGGGTAAAGGGTGAGGAAATTAATGTTCGACAAACCGCATATAAGAATTTCACCTTGTGAAGTGTTCCTGGAGTACCTCTAACAAAATGGGAAGAGTATCAACATTTACATCATGAAACAAATGTTCCTTTCCTTAACACACACTATGCATTCTCCTGTTTGACACATTCATCAGATTCCATGAGGACACTGACAACAAACACAATCATAATGGCATCTTGTCATTTCACAGCCATCACAAAGTCAAAAACTGGCTGGGGGCAAAGATATCTTTCCTGGAGTGTGGGGGTGGTGATGAGCATACCTAAAGATATCATAGCTTCCAGAGAGGTAACTCCTGCTTATGTGAACATCCTGTCACTCACAAGCCCTTCACACACACAGATACATACACACACGCACACCTCTGCACATGCATGTGCACATATACACACATACTGTTCTAGACATCTATTTGTTCCCTCTGGTTCACTCTTATATGAAATTTTCTATAAGGAAATAAATGTACTTAGAATTTAACAGAAAACTTTTTGTAATTAGCAGAAAAATAAGGCAGAATAGTTTTTCTGCCAAAGGAAGGCTACATCTCAGACATTAAGCTATTTTCTAAAGTGCAACATGAGCATAAAGACATATAGAGTAGGGGCTGTAAAATATGTTCTAGCACAGGTTTTTCATCAATCAAGTCCTATCAATTTATATCAAGTCCATATCTATTTCAACATACTGACCTAAAGCATGGAGGTTTAAAGAAAAGTAAACTCCAGTTCCACTATCGAGGAGCTTATAAAGTGATGTACACCTATTCAAACTCTCAAAAGTAGAATGCCTCTACTTGAGAATCTCATAAGAAGATGTAATTAATTCTAATTAGAAACATCCTAGTTAGCTCCATTTAAAAATTGCCAATAGTGAAGACCTTAAAATATAAAATGATTTCAATAGCTGAAAGCATCAGGCTGACCACTGGTCACTTAAATTTTAGGTATTAGTGAGAAGAAGGACTATTTCAAATTGGCATTGTGATGAAGTGTAGGTACACTGAGCCTGGGTACAAATACTGCTTGACTAGAATTGTAGTATAAATCCTGAATTTTGAACAGTACATCTGATAATGGGAAATAATACCTTCTAATATGTAGGATTTCTTTGAGTGCACAGTGGGAAAATATATGCAGCTGGTTCACATTACAAGTCCTAGTATGTAAAATAGAACTTCAATAACAGAATTATCGCTGGAGCTTCGATTGCTCAAGTAAGATGGGAGTTGTAAAGTCAGAGGGAACGTTGCATAGTTAGACTGGAGTCTCATCAGGAAAACATAAAAGACCTCAGTATGGTCATCTGCACACTATCAGTGCCCAGTTTAATTTAGAGCTGAGACATTATATTCAATGTAATCTCATAATAGTTGAGGAATTTATTTTATTTTCATAATCTTCACAGGTCTCAAATCTCAAGAGAAAATAGTACTTTTACGTCTGTGCCACTGAATAACAGGCAAAAGCAATTCTGGAATAGATAAGAAAATTGCAAAAGAAAATTTAAGTGAAGCAGTGTCTTACATATAAGTCAGCTGGAAGAAAAAGTCCCCCTTATTTCTTGAAAAGAGTTATAATAATCAATTAGTTAGCTCTTAGGTGTTCAGAGATTTAAAGAATACCTAAGATCCTTTTTCTTGGCATCATAACATACAAAGTTCCTTGCAGGCGATGGTATTCAAGGAGTGTAGAACAGAAGACGCCTCCACTCGCTAATGCGAATACGTGAGATGCGCACGACACGTGGTGTGGCAGAAAGAATTCTCAAGGTGACAGAAAACCAGCATCTTCCCTTATGGGTTTTGCGAACGGGAGCACATCATCCGATCTCTGGGCCTTGGCTTCCCCTCAGGCAAGGCGATTTCCCAGTCACCTCTGACAGCTGGTATTTGATGCTTTTCTGTTCCTTCTGCTTCTGTAGAATGTTTATGCCAACAAACTTTTAGAGAGTCCTGGGTCTCCGTAACGGCACTCCTTCTCAGTGTAGCCCTGCGGTTGATGCTTGTTCCGCTACCAGCAAGAATTTTAATTGAAACTGTTCATGTCTCACTTTGCACTGTGCAGCGCCACCCCTCTTCTCAAGGGGTGCACCGCTGGCTTCCTGCACTGGAGAACTGAACCTCCCTTGACCGTGTTTCCATGTCTTTGCACTAAATGGGACTCGTCAGATCTATGGCTCCAGGCTGTACGATGGGTTTTTCATTGTCATTTCCGACCGAGCATGCAGAAAGCTCAAAACTGATCATCCAAAAAGCGTTTTAGAGTAATGAGTGCATTGCAGTGATTCAAGCCAAACCTTAGGTACAGCATTACAATTTGAGCCATTTATCTCCTTTGAAATAGAGGTAATTTTGTATTTTTGCTATCTGGTTTGTTTTTAGTAAAGGAGGATCACAAAGGTTTACCATGAGTGAAATAGAGTTTGCCATAAACTCTTGTTTCTGTTCGGCTTAGCAACTTACATGCCATTAACTTCAGTAGTTATCTTCTTTTCAGTTGACAATGAGCTAAAAATCTACCCATAGAGAAATAGGTACTGCGTATAAAGAAATAAAATCTTCTTAAAATAGAACTCTTCATTCTAAATGTTATCAATGTCCTCTGAGAAAATCATGAATCTTACTTTCTCCAGCCTAATATGGGCTGTTTATTGATGTATGTGCTGGAAATTATAGTAAAATTGAAATTATGTTTAATGTAAATATTTTGTATTAATTTGATTCCTCAATTAATTATTTATTCTCTTTACTGGAAAATGTAAGTTCCCTGATCTCACAGAAAATATACTTTGTGGGGTTTTTTTCTGCACATTTATATTCTGTGACCCAGTTAAGCTAAAATTTATTCCTGTATACATAAGCTTTGTCCAGGAAATGAGTAATTTTTATTTGATCTCTGTATAGAGAATTAGTCAGATATTGGCAATGAGACAGTGTCTCATCAAGAGTCAAATTATACAAAAGATGTAAGTGCTGTACAGGAAAGAAATTCTGTAATATAGGATGGGATCAAAAAAAGCATACTCTAGGTTATTGCAATTTAATTGTTATATATTCTTGATTGTAAAATATGACTACATCAAAAATACTGATAGAACTCCAACTACATGTACAGCTGGCATCAGCCATTAGGTAAAAAGGGGTGTAGCAATAGAATAAGGGATGGGATTATGGGAGTACTTATCCTAAATTTGAAGAATTTACTTTAAGCCTAAGGGACACAACTTACTATTAACTCTAGTTTTGAATGTTCTTTACTAGCTGGTGGTCTTGGCACTTTGTTGAATTGTCTCTTAATTTCTTGATCTGAAAAATGTAGACCATAAGGACACCTAGACCCTAAGTTTATAGTTAGATTAAATGAAGCAATCACCTTAATTTACTTTCAAAATTGTCACATATGTGATAGCTACTCACAAAATATTGCTTCTTACCTATTGTTTGTGTCTATCTTAGTGGGTCTGAGCAGCTATAATGAAGTATTATAGGCTGCATTGCTAGTGATCAATTGAAATTCATTCTTTGCACTTCTGGACAAGTCTAAGATCAGAGTGCCAGTGTGGTCCAGTTGTGAAGACAGCTGTTTTCCAGGCTGGAGACTGTCCGTTTATCCTCACATAGTAGAAAAGAGTAAAAGACAGCTCTCTGGTACCTCTTATGTAGGCATTAATCCCATTAGTGATGGCTCATCCTATGACCTAATTCCATCCAAAACCCAGACATCCCAGTATCACCACATCAGCTTTGGGGACCTGAACATATGAACTTGTGGGTGGAAGGGACACAAAAATTAGACTATGGCACTGTCCAATCATCCAGGCAGTGGAAAAGTACACTGAAGGTATTCAGAACAGTGAAGAGGACGCTAAAGCCAAGAGACTGGAGAGAAGTAATCAAACATAAATATCATGGGAAAAATGAGTAATATGAAAGAACCATATGTTAGATGTACTGCCAAATAATTTACAGTCATACTAGAGTAGCAGTATCTTCTTAAAGCCCATTAAAGTACAGGCAAACAATGCACAATTCTAGCAGCATTAAATATAAACAGATTCACAGAAAGAAAAACACAGGGTAAGCAGCAGTTGTCAGAAAAAGACTCTCGATGTATGTCTCAAGATCTCAAGGTGTTAGTGGCATAACTGTCATTGCTTCTCTTTTTTTTCCCATTTCTTCTGAAATATAGAATCAAAATACACTGAAGCACATCAGTCAACAACTTCAACCTGGTTAACCTAATCACATTTTCTTATTCTGAGCTGAGTTATTCTATCTCTGGAAATAACTTCATGGAGCAGCAAGTAGGTTCTTTCTGTTCTTTCCAGAATTACATCAAATGATAGTGTTGAACCTTGTAGGGGTCTGTATGACATAATTCTGCCCCAGAATTTTTAATTTAAGTAATGACTTCAAGAAGAAGGTAAGATAAATCCAGATGAATCATTAGTTTCTATCAGACCTGAATCTGCAGATGGATTTTAACATGTAGTTTTTCAATAAGCATACTTTTTTCTTCCACTGACAGTGTGTTAGGTACCTCATATATCATTTGCCTATCTCTTTGCTTTTCTGGGAACCGTCCCTGAAAGAGCTCATCACTGGGTTACAAGAGTGAATTGTGCCAGTCTTACCTACTGTGTGAGCTTGCACACTGGATTCAACTGATTGAATCAGAGATCCATGATCAGCCATGAGTGTCTTTCCCAAGGATTCAAGCTGCGGCCAGAAGAGGTCATTTCTGTCTTAAGGTCCATTGCCTAACTTGAGGTATGTTAACACGGTGTGCTGTCATATTTTCCACCCTGTGAACCTGCGAAGCGACAAGGCTGGGGACACAGAACTGGGAGAAAATGCAAGAAGAGTGAAGGAGAGACAAAGGCAAAGGCCTCTTGTCTCTGGTCCAGCTCCTTCCTGAAATCCACCATCATTCACATTCCATTGGTTTCCCTGGCACAACCACAACACTGAAATAAAAGCACTTTTCTTTTATGCTACCTTGAATTCCTTTTTCATGCTGGAAGCCAAAATAGCAAATGTAGAGAGGTATGACTCAACAGAATTTGAGGTTCTTTTCTTCTTTATTCAAGTCTATTTCCAGTGAAAAAGTTGAGAGGGCCAGATTTCCACCAAAAATTACCTTCTGGAGAAGCCAAGACCACGGTCAGAACACCCCAGATCAATGGAAAAAGATTAAGGGATTTATAGTGTGGCTGAAATTAAGCTTAGGCTTATCTAATGAAAAACATGTTAATTTTAATATTATGAGATAGTGACCACCTCATTCAAATTTTCCTGATACTTTCCCAGTTTCAGTATTCAAAGTTCAAAGAATTTCCTAAATCCTGGGCAAGCTAAGCTAGTTAAATGCCTTACATTTAACATAAGACTAGAGCCAACAGTAATTAAATGTCCATGAAGTGATTCACTATTTCTCCTTCTTCCCTTCTGTCACCAAATTTCAAAGAAGTTGCCTGTCGGTATCTCTTGCTTTTCAAAACCAATCAAGGATCTTGTCTGAGATGAAAGACCTGAATTTATTTGACTCCCCAGTCAGTGGATTTTAAATCCAATTTGTAAATTACAACATTTTTACTCTCAAATAATTTGAATGTCTGTCTTTGGTGTAACTGTGTAAGCATTTTGTGTGTGGGAGCTTTGATGTGCAAAGCCCTCTGCTTACCCAACACTGACAGTCAGTGCAGATGTCAAAAACAGGACCATCACTCAACCTGGGGCCTCATCTTGGTTCCACTGGCATCAAGGGACCTGGAGAAAATGGCTTACATTGTGTCAGGCTTACTTTCTAAACTAACAAATAAATGTCGTCCTTGACTGCAGGGGTTGGTGAGAACATTAAAATCAATTGTACAAGTGAGAAACACCCATTGCACGCCTGGTCCCCACTCACCCCCTGTAAATGTTAGGTAGAGTGCATTATTTCATCTCAGTCTGATATGCACCGTCTTCGTGGAGATAGGAAAGGTGAGAGTATTGAAACTTTTTTTGCAGTTGAGAATATTCAGAGTCAGAAGCCAGAGAGAGGGTGGAGACCAGGGTGTTCCACTCAGGCAATGACAAGGGCCTCCGCTTGGAATAAAGCTTCTCTGATTTCAGGCCAGGGACTTGTTCCACCACTCTGTATTTCCTTTTGTGAAAAAGCATAGAAAAATCTGAGCTGTTATTTGTTTTTATACTTGAGGCTGATAAGGGTTTCTTCATGACTCCTTCTAAATGTTGCAAAATAAAATGAAATATAAAAATAACTCACCGAAGTATTTTTAAATGGATGCAAAGTCTTCTAAAAAGGTTCATAAAATTGAATTTTCGACTTTTCAATCTCTATCGGGAATTAGGAAGACTTCATCCTTTCACTTTAATTGCCTGGCGTTGTCTAAAATAGGTAACCATATGGCCATGAAACACTACCTAGATACCAAAGAATATCAAGACAAGTAAACAGCTATTTTTTAATTCTACCCTAAAAGAACATATTTGTTGAATTTGTTTAATATAAATCATGATTTTACTGTAACTAAATTCTATATAATTAGTGTCTAAAGAGCATATTTGGTATGGAATCAAGTTTCCATTATCTGAACTCTAAAACAAATCTCATGTTTCAAGAACCATTTAGGTAAAGAAAAATCTACAGCAAATTATATGGTGGGAATTCACATGGTTTTCCTCTCTTTGTGATTTGAGTGAATGGGTAGAGGAAAGTCTGATTTACAAATTTACAGGACTGATCGATAGACTTTACACAGCCAGTATATTGATTGGCAATAGTTTTAAATGAATGGTTTTTATGCCTTCAGATTGCCTACATTGTCTACAGAACTACTGATGTAAATCTTCTCAGAAAAAAAGCAAGATAAATATATACCAATATGGAAAACATAGAAAATTAAGGTCTTTTTTGATCTCTCTAGAGCAAATAGTTTGTAATCATGAGACATACAGAAAGTAGACCACTTAGTTATAAAACGTATGCGATCATATTTCCTTATGAACAGCATGCTAAGAAAAACATAAATTTATTTCACTATAAAATATATTTATTGATATATATGTGGGTGACTTTCATATGCCAACTTGACTGGACCCCAGGATGTCTAGAAATTACACCAATCACCGTTTCTGGATCTCTGTGTGAGGGTGAATTAATCAGACTGTGACACTTGAATCTGTTGCCTGAATAACCCAGATGGCCCTTCCTGGCATGAGTGGGGCCCATCTAATCCTGGGGGACCTCACTGGGAAGAAAAGCTAGAGAGAGTTTGCTGCCTTTCCCTCTAGCTGACTCCTTGAGCTGGAGCTTGGTTTTCTCCTGTCCTTGGACTGGGGTCACCATCACAGGCAACACCTAGTCTCAGGTCTTCAGACCGCACTGGAACTGGGTCCAGCAGTGTCTCCTGACTCAGACTAGGACTACACGACCTGCTTTCCCAAGGCTCCAGAACGTTATTTCTCAGCCTCTGTACCTTGTGAGTTAATATAGTAAATGTTGATTGCTCTGTCTCTGTTTTCATTTTTGTCACTGTCTCTTTGTCTCTGCTGATAGATAGATAGATAGATACATAGAGAGATAGATACATAGATAGATAGATAGATAGATAGATAGATAGATAGATAGATACATAGGTAGATAGATAGATAGATTTCCTCCATTTGGTTTCACTTCTCTGGAGAACTTAACTAGTATGGTATAGAACAGCCCTCATGAATTTTCATGACTGATGATCATTTCCTTCTCCACCAAGTTTATCAGCAAGGCTGTACCAAGAAAGTATACAAATCCTCTATTATTGTACAAGGTCACAGCACTAAATATTTAGATTCTTTTATTACTTTACAAGAGCAATATTTGAATAGCAATCAGTTAAATATTTTATTTATATTTGATAAATGTTTTTACACATATTGAATTTTTAGACTTAGAAGTTGCTGTATTATTTATCTGATCTAGTGTTTTTTTCTCTCTCTCTTATCATCGTCTTTTCCTGCGGTCCCTTTATCATTCTACCATTCTACGTTTCAAGGCTTTGCTGTTTACATTGTCTCTCTGTGTAAAGTCTAACAGATCAAATTCTCTACTCATCCCTGGGCTTAAATACAACTGTTGATAAAATATCATTCTTTGAGTTTTAATAGGTATCTCTATTCAGTATGTCTAAAGCTGAAACCTCACAGTTTTCTGTACACATAGTAACTGAAGTGATCTTTCAAGAGAAGTAAAGTAATATTTCTCTTTCTTAAAATGTTTCAGAGTTTGACTTCTTTAAAATTTCAAGATGACTTAAATCTCTGAACTTCCCCTGTATCATGATGCTGTAACTCCCTGTGCTATAATAGTTTTTCCTTCCACAAATACCTTTCTAGAATTTTCCTTCACACAAATTACTGTATTAAAGGTCTTTACATGTTAGTCAGTTCAAAACTGATCTCTGAATGTCTCTTTCTGATAATGGTAATTTTTATTAAATTCTTCTTCAATTAATAATTTTAAACACTAAAACAGTATTTTAAAAAAATACAATTGAATTATCTAGAAAGTAATGAAAAACAGAATCTGAAGACATTTAATACTTTGAAGAAGGAAATGTACTTGATGAGATTTCTGTCATACACCTTTTCCTTAGTTGCTATTGTTCTGTAGACAGGTGGATAAGGTCAAGCAAAAAGCCACATTAGTAACTGAGGGGTCAAAGGATAAATTTTGTGGTTGCCAGATTGGTTATAAAAGAGATGTTCCACGAAAAAGAGAGCCATGTAAATTTCATGTCAATTCTGCTCCTCACCTGAAGTAGCAACCAAAGTACGCATGCCTAGAAGATGTTCAAAGAGGCCCAAGGGGAAGCAGCTTTTGGCAGGACCTGAGCACACATTTCATCCTCTGCTCTTGAAGAAGCATAGTTTAGAATGGACTGCCTCACAGGCTGCTTTATAGAGCAAAAACAACGTTAAAGAAGATAGCAAAATGCAAAATTGATAGAAATATCATTCCTAATATCTAGAATACAATCTAAAAGTACTATCAAAGTACCCATAGCTAAGAAAAAATAGGAATTAGAATAAAAGCAATGAGATGGTTTTTGAATATTGGAATCATATGACAAAAATTGTGCAGCATTGGAATGCTCTAAGGCAGTAAAGGAAAATACGATCCAAGTGAATGAGCAGATAGGGACTCTCAATCTTGAAATGGAAACATAATAAAAAATAAATACAATGGAGTTTTGGGGAGTGAAACATAGATGAATTTTAAAAATTCACTCAATAAGCTTAATAGCAAACGAAGAAGACTGATTTTAAAATTATATCAATAAAGATTGTTCAAAATACATAACAAAAGAAAACATACTTTTTAGAGGTCTTGGTGATCTGTGGAGCAATATCTAAACATGCAAAATACGTGTGATGGGACTACCAGAGGCAAATTTGTTAAAAAAAGAAAAAAGGACCAAATTATATTAGAAGAAATAACAGAATAAATGTTCTAACATTGGGGAAACTTGTAAAATTACAGCTACAAGAAGCTCATTGAGACTTGATGATGAATCTGAAGAAAATCATAATGATACTCAATATAATCAAATTGCCTAAAATTAAAAATAAATAAAACTAGTGAAAGCAACCAAGACCAAAAAAATACAGCCTATGTAGGATTAAATAGTCAATTTCTGAAAACTTATCATGTAAAACCAAGCAAACCTCAAGGAAATGATGTAGCATATTTAAGTGGTTAAAAAAAATCAAATGAGAATTTTTTATTCAGAAAAAAATCTTCAAAAATCAAGATGAAATTGACATTTTTCACATAAAGAGAACCTAAGAAAATCTGTTCTTTCTATCATTTTTTATACAACTTCTAAAGAGGGTGCGTTAGAAAGAAATGAATTGATACCTGAAGAAAATTTGAAATACTGTGAATTAAGGAAGAACAAGGGAAATATAAATACTCTAATAAAGAAAATAGACTCTTCCTCTCATCTTTAGTGCTTTAAAATACATTTATTAGAATAAAAACAATGAGATGTTTTTATTATACTGTGCTAAGTATAATAAGCTAAATTATACTGTGTATATAGATGTGATAATAGTATAATAAGCTATAAAAAGTAAAGTATAATAAGCTAGAGATAAAAGTATAATAAGCTAAATTATACTGTGTATATAGATGTGAAATATAATGTGACTATACTATAAAGAACATGAAGTGAATAGAACAACCCACATGATGGTAATATTTCTGTGTAGACTTGAAAGACTGTAATATTGGTTGATGGAGCCTATGGAAATTACATCTGTATACTGTAATCCTTTGAGCGCCCGTTAAAAATTTGTAATTTATAGTCAGATGAACAATAGGAAAATTAATATGGAATATTAAAAACATTTAAGTAACACCAAGGGAAGTAGGAAAAAAAGAAAAGGGAGAAGAAAACAGATGGACTAGAAAAAAATATATAACAATAAATCTAAATCTACACATACCAATAATTACATTGATGTAAAAGTTCTGAAGACAACAACTGACTGACAGTGATTGGAAAGCAGTGTACAGCTCAGCTATGTGTTATATAAAGGGAACTTCCTGCAAATATAAAGATAAAAGCACTTACAGGGGAGAAATTTTGAGATGATCCTAGTCATCCCCTCCTCCTTGCATCACTCCCCTTCTGTTGAACATCAGTAGAATGCATGACTTACTTTTGGCCGACGGATTACAACAACAGCCACTGAATGTGTGCAATTATATTATGGAAGATTGGATGCCCTGTTAAGGAGGAAAGCTCTCTGTCTCTCTGTCTCTGTCTCTGTCTCTCTCTGTGTCACTGTCTGTCTGTCTTTAGGTTCATAAGACAAATTGCTATGTGTTGACCTGACTATTGAGAAGCCATATGACAAGAATCTGCAGGTGATCTCTGGCTGACAGCTATCAAGACACTGAGGCCCCAAGTCAGAAAATGGGCAGGAAACGGAGCGCTGCCAGCCACCATGTGTCCACAGAAGCAGCTCTTTCTTCTGTCAGTCTCGGATGAGACCACAGCCTGCCAAACACCACTCTGCCTGGACCCCGGGCCCGAATGAATGATGAGATAATGAACTCCTGCAGATTGAAGCTCTCCACCTCTTAGGAGAATTCAAAATTTTAAGTTATTAACTCCTGTGAAGGTAATCTCAGTGGCATTGCATATTTGGGGTAGGCCCTGGATGAGCATGAACAGTCAGAAAAGGCTTTTCCAGGCAGAGAAAACACTGCACGTGATGCTACAATGGCGGAAACAAGTCACTGCATATTTGTCCAAATCCAGAGAATATACAGCTCTGGAAGTAAACTGCAATGGAAGCTGTGTGGACTTTGGAAGATTATGATACATCGTATAGGTTTATTGATGGTTAAATAAAAAGTCATACTTTGGCTGGGAGTAGTAAAGCATAGATGAAATCCCAAGTACTCGAGAGGTTGAGGCAGGAGGATTGCAAGTTTGAGGCCAGACCGGGCCACTTAGTGATCTCAAAACAGTAACAAAACAGAACAGAATCACCCCTCTTGTCCTGCATGTTAACACCAGGAGAAACTATGTACACAGAGCAACCGGGAGCTGCTTGGGAATCTCTGTACCGCTCTCTCTCTAAAAATACTCTAAAAGATAAGTAATCAAATAATCTCAAAGCCCAGGTACTTTTAAGGAAGAATTCTAGCAAATTTATAAATATTTTGAAACAATTCTTCATAAGCCACAAAATTGCTTCCAAAATTGCTGAAAAGAATGAAAATAGTAGTGCACACTTTTAAAAGTTTGTAAATGACATAGGCATCAAAAACTTGTGATGAGCTCCAGACAGCACTCTCAAAGAAGTAAACAAAAACTGAAAATGAGGAAGTAAATAACCTAATAAAAATGAGTAAAAACTTGAAAAATACTTTAAGAGGCTATATGGATGGAAAATATATACACGGAAAGTTGTTTGACATCCCTAACCTTGGGAAGCACTGATTGAACCACTGTGACTATCATTACACACACATTAGAATGGCTGAGCTAAACAGCACCAAAAACTGGTAAAGTCAGGCCCTGGTGAGCTAGGATTCTCATAGGAGTGTACTGCTAGGTTGGGAGCAAAATGATACAACCCAGTGATGAGATAAATTGGCAAGTTTTACACAGTTAAAACATTTTTACCAGATTTTAATTCTGGAGAATTTTTTTCACACAAAAAAACTATGCACATTTTTTTTGGTACCAAGAATCGAACTCACAACTTTATACTTGCCAGGCAGGCACTATGCTGCTGAACGAAATTCCTGGCCCAACTATGCACATTTTAATAACAGCTCTCTTTAAGTATTCTCCAAACTAGAAACAAAGCAAGTGTCCTAGGGTGAGTGAATGTAAACAGTGTGGGAAATCCATAGACAAAGTACTATTCAGCAAAGAAAAAGGGACAGGTTATTGATAAATCAAGAATAGTTTTATGCTGAGTTGAAGAAACTGTTTTCAAAAGACACCACTTGTGTCCAGTTACATTTATGAAATCTTCAAAACTATGAAATTATGATGATTGTATCAGGAAGAGATAGGTGGAGAAGATATTAACTATAAGCAAACATCACGGAACAGCTTTCTAGGCTAAGTTAAGGTCTCTCTGTCTCTTAGCTATGGTGGTTTCATGAACTTACGCATGCATCAAAAAGTACACAGTTGTGTCTTGGCTACTTTTCTCTCCTTGCTGGGACAAAATACTTGACGCCCAAAATTAAGGAAGGAAAGGTTTATTTCACTTACAGTTTGTGCAGGTTTCAGTCCATACTTGGCAGGTTACAAGGCAGAGTGGCACATGGCAGAAGGCTACAGCTCATGGCGGCAGAACACAGCAAAAGCAACAAGCACTAAAAGGGAGGAATGGCTGCAAGCAGCCCCTTCCACTCCCTTACATATGCAAACTACCCACCCCAGGGTGGGTGCAGCTCTCACACCCATAATCAATCAAATTCTAAAAGCCTGCCCCATGACCGCATGAGGCTTTGGGGGAACACACAGACACAAACCATAACAAGTTGTATACCAAAGATGTCTATTTTAAGGCATACAATTAATCACTAAATTTAAAACCTCATGGCCCTCATCCCCTTAAGAAATATGCATTTATTGAATAGTCATGTAACTGGAAAAGCACCTCTCAGAATTATTTCAAAACTCTAAACTACACCTTAAAGTCTCTAAGTGTGGCCTAGCCAATGACAGATGTTTAATTACCTAGAAATCTCATTTCAATAAACAGTAGACTTATTTTCCCTTGCCTGAAACCACCTTGTGAATACAACTCCTAATAATAATAGTCTGTTTCCCAAAGAATGCAGAGACTGCAATGCATGAACATTTTCTCATATCACCTGAGCCCTTTGGTTTTACTTGCCTTGAATTTCATCACACTGAAAGATCATGGTGATCCTGGCTATATTCACTGGCATTTTACAAGGTCTTAGGCAAATTTTACTAACATAATATTTGATTATTGATAGAAAAACATCTTCTTTGACCATGTAACAAAATATAGACTCAATTACACGGCCAATGGAAGATGTGTGGGAATTTTAAATGAGAGCATGCCGATTTCATGAAGTGAGGCTGGTCCTCTGAATAATATTATGAAAGGTCAATACCACAGCTGTGCATTTGATGAGCAGCTGTGAGATCTACCAAGAACAATGAACTGTCTGCTGGGCACTGGACCTCTTTGTGCCAGCAGTTAGGATGGCAGGGTTCTGAACAGATTTAGAACAAGTACCTACTCGGTCCAGCTGTGGACACCCTCGCTATCAGAGAGCTTAAAGCACAGGGAATAAAGCTAGTGCAGCTGGAGAATAAAGTAGATATCCCACAGAGCGTAAGGCTGCGGCAAGGAAAGAACAGAGAATGTTCCCCGGAGGCAACAGACACAGCCTCTTCCAAAGCATTAAATGAATTTAAATCTTTTAGGTTTAAGAATATCAAAGTAAGATGCTTTTGACAGCATTTATTGAGACAGTGAAAAAATTCACACAATCTGACTTTCTGCAGGCAAGGTGACACTTACATCCTATTTAGTTAGATCAGGAATTTATCGGATTTGCCTGAGCTTGAAGAGCACGGTAAAGTGTCTCCTTCCAAAAGCAAGGTTGAAAAATGAAGAAGCATGCTGCATTGTTCACGTTAAACAAATGAGCCAGCTCATGGGTAAGCAGTCATCTTTCATTACACTTAGCATTATATTCAAGAACACCATGTGTGTACCTATGTGTAAGAGTGTGTAAGAGATTGAGAAATGCCATTCACATATGGAATACTGAACACAGAAAAAGCTCTGTGACATCTTTTACAGTTTCTATTACCCATCAGGGTTAATTACTCTTTTCTTCCCTGAAGAATACACTGTACAGTTTTCACTCGTGGTAGTCATTCCTCTTGATTATATCACCAACCACCATGTTTTCCCCAAAATAAGACCTACTCAGAAAATAAGCACTGGTTGTTTCCACGGTGACAGGCAGCATTATACAGAAGGTTATACCTCACTACCCATTTTGTGGTGGCCACGCTGTAAGCACAGGTAAGGCGAGGTGATTGGAGCTGAGACTTTTGGCCTCTAGTTTTCAAGGCTGATTATTCTCCAGTTAGGTCTTCTTCCCAGGGAAATGGAGCCTTACCTTCCTGCCCTCTCTGTAAGCTTTACTCCCTCTTTATCCAAAATCAGCCTTCAGACTTGAGTTGTGGCACTGGGTCTTCTTTAGATCTCTGTCCTACCCTACGTATTTGGGGCTTGCCAGTTTTTATAATCATGTAATCCAATTTCTTTACATAAGTCTCTTTCTGTATACATGTACACATCCTACTGTTTCTATTTCTCTTGAGAATCCTGACAAATATAATGAGCATTCTAGCAGAGCAGATTGATTGTGAGTGTGGGAAAATTACCAGGAATGCTGGTCAGTCATACAAAAGCAAGAATGTTTCCAAAACTCATACATTCCGTGGACAAGGGAAATGACTGCTTTGTGTTTTCAGGATTCGTCTGCCAAGCTCCTTAGCAATAGCATGAAACCCATAGATGGAATAGAGTTTGTGCAATCCTTACTGAATAAATGTGAATTAAGATGAATTAAAATGTGTGTGTTTAAAATGCAGTCTTTATTTTAGAAGGTAGAATGCAGATGTCTGTTCTTTCTAGCGGTATATCTGGCACCAAAACATTTATATTTTTTCACTTCCACTAAGTCTGTTAAATATTAAACATTTCTCAATCCAGTTTTGTTGTTCTGTATTAGGTAGAAACCAAACATCTCTGGACCTTCTTTCACATAGTCTATCATCCATTAAATAGAAATCCATACAGACTCAGAAACCAAGCAATGGAAAGAATATTTGTTTGCTTCTTTTCTGAAATGCCTTTGAGTAGATTGAGGTGGGAGCATTAAATAGCACATTGCAAAGCTAACCACAGGCTTTTCATCTTCTCTAATTTCCTATATCTCACTCTCATCTCCTCTTTTGTCCACTTCTTTCTCCCTCTTCCATTACCGCATGCAACCCCAGCCCATCTCAATGACATTTTATTCTGCCAGGCCATCTGAGGTCAGAGTAGCAAAGAGGAGTTGTCCTTCTGTGATTCATCCACATTCTTGCTTAGTAAAATAGAAGGATGTCCCCATTAGCTGTAACCTTCTAGAGCAAAAAGTAAAGTAGAATGCATTTCTATAAATAACTGTTTAACTATATAAACAAGGATTCTAGTCATTTTGTGACTTTTGCTTAATCTCTTTCCTGGTCTTCATGGGATGCCCACATATTTAATTTGGCACACCCCAAGTTTTCTTACCTCGCACACGGACTTACTCTTTCTTGGGCCATGAGATTTCGTGTTTTGGAAAGGCCTAATCTCTTGAGTAGTCCTGTATTTCACTGTGTGCAGCTGAATATTTAAGTAATGAACTAATCATTGATCATACTTTTTCTCCCACCTACTTTGCCTCCTGTTAGATTTTTTTTTTTTTTTTGTCCTTTACAATGCGGTTATTCATAGTCTTGTTCTTTACAGGGAAAGGCAGCCCGCTAAATTACTCATTTCTTTCTTTTAAGTTTTTCCATTCACATGTTGCCCAACGTACCTGTAAGTAAGTCTTCCCAGCTTCTTGGCAAAAGTTCTCAATGTCCCCAGCCCCTGAGTCTCCCTTCATGTGAAGGAAAGGTGAAGAAGGCCGTCTCATTCCTCACGGCGAATACTCAGAGGTGCAGGAGTCTGACCCCTGCAGAGCATAGACTGTGCTCCAGGCCTCTTTCTGCTGCAGCTGAATTGCATGACAATGGAGTCAACCTTTAAATTGACTGATCATTATGATAAAAGGATGGACTTTTCTTTTTATTCTTTTGAGAAGAAGAATGGCTGGAATCCTGGCCCACTTATCCCCGATGATTGTATAACATGCAGTTATCGGTGGTAATAGAGAACAGGAATGAAGAAATTCTTAGGAAATCTCTGGATCTCATTTGAGGTGCAATTTAAATGTCAATGATAAGAAATATTTAATCTAGCTTCTACTAAGGTCTTTTCTTTGGAACATTAATTCTGTTTTATGTCTTAGAAAAGAAGAAAAAGAAAAACTCTCGAAAGAAATAAGTTTGGGAAATGCTGGGTTCAAAAGAGTTTAAACTGGTTGCCTTATTGCAAGAGAGCTAGAAGAAGCCTTTAATACCCCTGTGAGCGCTGTGAATTTCTAAAGAGGGGGACATGGTGTGCAGCATTTAGTCAATGCATTGAATTAAAGAGCTTTTTAAAAACGGATTCTTGGAGGAGGTAGTCTATAGATGGTACATTGGAAAATGCTGCTCAAATAAGAATTGGTAAAAAGTAGCCATTTGGTATGGTTTCAATAGATATTTTTTTTATCTCCCTTGAGAAACCTGCCAAGTGGGAGCAGAGGGTCCTCGGGGCAGGTGAACACATGAGATAGGATGGAAAAAAAAGTTCTGGATAATCAGTCTGCAAAGGCAGGAGAAGGAGCTATACTTTTCAGAATAATTGGCCTCCAGATTGTTCTGGAAATATGCGGCGGACAGAAAATGGAAATCAACACATGCCCGGGAAACACCTTTTCAAACCGGACGTCTCACCAGCACCCTGTCTGGCAGGGGCCAGAGGAAGCCGGGCAGAGCCAGGGGTGAGCGAGCGCAGCGACGAGGAGCTGCACGCTATCGCTGGGCGACAGATGCCTGGTTCTAATTACAGTCTTAGCACCTTGTACTCCACATTTCCCTGCTGCTGAGGGTGCTGTGAATTCTCTGCAGATGCTCACAGTTAAACTCCATTTTCAATACAAAGCAGCATTATTACCTCACAGGAACCCAGAGTACAGGCTGGATCCTCAGAGTGCAATCCCAGCTTCTACCTGAGGAATACACAGGGGAACACCTACCAGCCAGCCCCTGACTGTCACAGAGGGGTGAGGCAACCTCAGGGGCCTAGGATGTCATGCTGCACGAGGAAAAGAGCAGGGACTGTCACACTCGGGGAAGTTGTGTTCCTGGCATCCGCACTCAGGACAGCCCAGGACCAGAAAGAGCACTGGCTGGGGAGCAGAAAACCCTGCTGGCTCTGAAGAAAGGGACGTGCTCTTCCCTCAGCCTTCACTGTACCTTTTGTGACTTCTCAGTCTCTTTTCTTCTTTCCTTTCCACTTATATTTTCTAATCCAGTCACTCTCTTCCCTCCTGGTGTTCTCCACTGGGCTCCTAGTCCTCTCCCCCATGGCTCCAGTCATCAACTCTAATGGAACAACTAAGGAAATCTATGCCTAAACCTTCGGTTTCTCTCACAAACTCAGAGTCATACGTTCATCTTCCTGACGAACGTTTTTGCATGACTATTAACTGGTGGCTCACATTAATACATGAAAAAGACAATGTCTCCATTTTTCACTTCTTTAAACCCACTTGGCTTCACATAGTCTGATGTATTTCACATAATCACCTCAGGCGAAAGATTTTAAAGCAAACTGTGTATTCAATGAGTATTGAGAAGCCATAACGGACAAGAAACTGCCTTAGAAGCTAGAAATATAACAGTGACCAAAACCAAATAACATTGTCAGCCCTCCTGGAGTTTATGGTCCCATGAATTATGACGGAAAATAAAAAAACAAGCCAACAGTATACCATGTCAGAATGTAATAAAGTCCTGGGCAAAACTTGTCTCCTCTAAGGTGAGCTATAAAAGGAAAGAACAAAATAGTTCAGAAAAACAGTGAGACAGATATGGGATACATTGTCCCCAATACCCTCTACAGTTACTTAAAAAATATTTTTTAAAATACCAGCGGCCAGATCCCATAAATGCGCTGCTCAATTGGAGTCTCGAGAGATGGCCCGGATACTCACATACTATGAAGGCGGCCTGGGTGATCTCAATACGGAGCCTATGTCAAGATCGGAAGTGAGGATTTAGTCTTCTACTCTGACCAGGAGTGAAGGTTTTTACAGAGGAGCAGTATTATTCCATTTGCATTTTGCAGCGATAGCCTTGGCTGGTGTATGGAAAATAATGTGTGGGCGACAAGGGCATGAGCAAAAGGACGATGTCTGGTTTCCAGCAACAATTCAACTAGAGAAGGCCGTGGCATGAGGTAGCAATGGAGGTGCAGAAGTGGTCAGATTCTGAAGGTGGAGTAGTAGGGTTTGCTAGCTCAACAGATGTGCATGAGTGCAAGAATTCAAGGCTACTTCCAAGGTTTACGCCTAAGAAGGCTGGAGTTAACTGAGGAGAGAAAGAACAGAGCTAAATCCTAGAGGGGTTGCTTTTGAATTTCTTAAGTATCCTGTGGCTCTAACAGAAAAAAAGAAGGAACAGTCCAGTCTATGAAGTAGACAGTAGCGACCCAAAACTGAAATGCAAGGGAAAGACCAATTCTGTAAATAGAAACTCAGGAGTCTTCAGAAAATATGTTATTTTAAAGCCAAGTGACTGACTACGCCAGAACAGCTATGTGACACAACAGTGCCCGTAATGAAGGAGAGAAGTCCAAGGTCTGAACTTCTCAAGTTTAGGAAATTTGAATCTAGAGAATGTGTAGCCAGGGGAGGAAGGAAGATCAGCAGAGCGTAGAGAAGAGAAAGAAGTCTTTCAAATAAATTCACTTTGTCCAACATTTCTCAGTCAAGCAAAAGCAGGCTGAGTATCACCTATGGGACTTGGTAATATAGGTATTACAGACAGCCCTAAAAGTGGTTTCAATGGAATCGTGTAGATAAAGACAAACATTAACACAAACACCAGAAGAAAACCCGTGCAGAGGTCTTGGAGACTGCATTCTGATGAGTTGCGTGACAAAGGGGAGTAGAAAAGTGTATTTGTAGCCAAGAGGAAATATCTTCAAGAAAGAATGGGTAATTATTACCATTAAAGAGATTATAGTGTGTGTCGTGCTAATGCGAGACACAGGAAAAAAACTAGAGATATCAGGAGCAGCAAGGGAATGAGGTCTGTTAGAGAAGAGCAAGAATTTTACTCAGAACACCATGGTTATGTCATTTGAAACAAGAGGCCAGGCAGAGATAAAAGACGGGAAAAACATGTGACTACATGTCATTTTTTTTCTTTTGCATATCACTAAAGTTTGAGGGACTTCTGTTATGATTTGCGTCTGAATGTTTCCCCAAAGCCTCAAGAAGTCATGGTGTGGGCTTCTAGAGTTTGTGATTGATTCATGGTCCAGTGCTGGGATTCTGGGCGTGAGTGCTGTACTCGCCCTGGGGCGGGCAGCCTGTATGCAATATAAGGAAGGGAAACACGCTTGCTTCTGCAGCTCCTCTCTTTTTGCTGTTGCTGCTTTTGCTGTTTTCCTCCACCATGAACTGTTGCCCTCTGCCATGTGCCGCTCTGCCTTACAGCCAGCCAAGTATGAACTGAAAGCTCCACGAACTGTGAGCTAGATAAACCTTTCCTTCCTTAACTCTGTGTATCAGGTGCTTTGCCTCAGCAACGAGAGAAAAATAACTAAGACAGTTTCTAAGTTCCTTTCTCTCATGGTATAACTCTGAGGTGAGAGAGATCTTGACTGTAAAATAGTTTTCTATATTTTCTGGGTTAGATGGATACATTTTTAAAAATTGTGACATCTTGCTTTTACGGTGCTAAAGTAGCTCATCTTTTCCTCCACTTTCTAAGCCATCCATATGTCTCAGAATTTAGTGATTTCCTAAATAATTATTCTTCAAAAATAGATGAGACCATGTGTGCAATAATATCCTGTCTAAGTTTACTATGAGAAAAATATGAGTCAAAAGTAAGGGATATTCTCTCCCAACACAAGAGGCCTCATGCACATCCTGCCTACCCTCCCTTTCCACTCCTAGGTTTCCAAGATAGACTTAATCACCTCCTTCCAGTAGACTTCAATGCAAAATGAAGTAAATAAAGGATTGAGAGAATCATGCCTCCATCTTTGACATGGAGTCTAACTGTATCATCTTCAAAGGATCTACCAACTATACCCAGGTTAGATTGACCTTCATATAACAGAATGTTTCTTTAGTTCAGAGAAAATTGAAATGTATTAAGCTGTAGGTTATATACACATATTGTGTGTATATCAATACACACTTGCAGAAGATTTACATGTGCAGTAACTGAACCTTTTTTCGTGTGTGTGTGTAACGGCTAAAACTTGAATTAACTACTTTCCACATGGTAAGACAACTTTTAGCAAATCCTCCAATTAAAACTTTGCTTATCATTATCATTGTATTGTGAAGGAATCCCTTTGAATCCTTACATGAGAATATATAAGGTGTTCAGACTCCAGTGTCATTTTATGCTATGTCTTTCATTATGGGATCATCTTGAAGAAGCATGGATAGACACCCAGCTTCCACAATTTCCAGTAACCCCACGAGTTAAAATATGAGAGAGGATACAATGAACCTGATGGGGTGAATACAGTTGAAATTTTAAATGATAAATCTATGCACATACATAGGATTTGACAGCTGAAATGCATTAGAAAATGTGATAGAATATAAACTCTATGTGGGCAAGAACTTTTAAATAACTCTACACGAAATGCCTGGTCCAAAGTTTAAAAGAATTTGTCAAGTTCATGTTGAGTCATGAATAGTCAGCCAGCTTCTCTGCTTACATACACTATGGTTTTCAGCTATGAAGTATATGGCAAGGCTTAAAAATAATATCATTTTAATTAAGGAAATCATGTTTCCTTATTTTTCTCTTCTTTACTGAGTCAAGAATTACGATTGAGAGCAAATCTTCCAAGCCTGGCCCTCCAAGCCTCCTTCCTAGTGGTTTTCTGAGCTGCCCAAATTTGTTTCAGCAAACACTTTTTCTACTTACATTTCTCAGAAACAATTTTCGCTGTAGCAAGTTAAACTAAGAATCCTGACAGGTAAAGGATCCCCGTGCCCTGTGGAGCCCAGCGGAGCTTGCATTCCAGAGACAGAGTCTGGACTTCACAGTTCAGGCTCCTGCCTCTTCTTCATTGGAATTTTCTTCCCCAGGGGTAGAAGCAAAGGTTCTAGAAGAGAGCTGCGATGAGTTGTGAGTTTGACTCTCATATTACTTTGTACTCTCTTGGCAACTCTTGTTCCCCACAGAGCTCATAAAGTTTTACAAACGTCGCATTTGGTGCTACGATAATTCTTCCCAAGGATATTATGCTGGAGAACATGCTTTTCTAGAAAAACTGTCAGTGAATGGTTATATGTGAATGGAAACTGAAGCACACACTGCCATTGACCCAGAGCTACAGTCTCTTCCCAACTAGATGATATTAACAATCATGAGGGTAAGACTGTGGTATGACAGCTATTCCCTATAAGAGAGGAAGTTCAGGTTCAACTCCCCATTTATTACAGATTGAGATTTTTAGATGGAGGTCCGAGTCAGGTCTATGTTTTATGTTGCTTTGAAAGGTGTTGTATTGGCATTCAGGACTTCCAATAGTAATTATTTTGATTTTTTTTTTGAAGAATGGAATAATATAATACAAAATTAAAATAGCTGTTTCTTTTTTTATTTTTTGAAAACATAAGGCAAAATTTTACATAAGAAAATAACAATTGTTAATACACTGTGTATGCTTTTAATGTGAAAAAGCATAACAATTTTTAACAAAAACAAAATAGAAGAGTATCATATAAATATGAGCTGAGGGATTTGATCAATCTAGAAAATTCATTTTGACCTCTTTAGCCCCCAGCAAGGTTTACAGATCTTCACCTTTAACTCATATGTGTGATTCAGCACAGGGTCTAGGAGCAGCTAGCGAGTTATAGATCCAATGGTCTCTGCAATAGGCAGCTTCTGAGATGGGCCCAGGTGACCTGTGCCTTTCAGTATTCACACGTGCGCATTCTCACCACCACGCTGTGCTAGAGATGGGCTTTGTAACATGTTAAGTAAAGATATTCTACTTCTGGGACAAGGTGAGAAGTCTACAGCCATCTCAGTGTCTCTGTCTTGTCTCTGTCTCTGTCTCTCTCTCTGTCTCTCTCTCTCTGAATTAGAAACAAATACTCTACCTCAGCAAAGCTTTGTGCTGATTCTCTACCAGACAATAGCTGAAACACCCATGTGAGGCAAAAGAATCTATTAAGTGCTCCTAAATTCCCGACCCTCAGAAATTGTGTGATATCATACTCATATTTGTCAAGTTGCTAAATTTTTCAGTTGTCTCACAGCAGCAGCTGACTAATACTATTTCCCTAATCCTAATCTGATAGAAACATTTTATTGTAAACTGTTGTGTATGTGTACATTTGGTTTGCACATAATACATCAATGTGGAGGTGCAGAATTGGTGATTGTCCACAGTGATTAATGTGTTCAAGCTTAATTTCATTTATAATTAACTTTTAACTGTTAGTATGCTCATAAAAATAAAATGAAAGAAAAATAGAGGCAACTTTGGGAATTATTCCAGCAAAGTTTTATATGTATTTGTGTTGATTATCATAAAAGTTTTTTGATTTTCAAATTATTTTCCAAATTATTCCAGTTTTCTATTCTGTGCTTCTAAGGAAAGACATTGAATATAAAAAGGATTTCTCAGGGCAATGCAAAAGAAATTGTATTAAACATTCAAAGTCCTTAATTCTGTTGAATCATTACAGGACAAATGAACTTCTGACCATGAGCAGACAGTATTCTAAGCACAAAACAAAGACGGCAGCTAAAAAATCCCCACTTCAAAAGTTTATTTTCTGGCAATTTCTACAAAGTATTTAGGCCAGATCGGGAAGAAACTTTTACACAGTGACAAAAACAACACTCTGCCAGGCAGAATCACATGCCTCTGTAGGACAAAGCATATCACATTGAAGTCTGTGTGCACATGAATGACATTCATTAGTTTAGTTTTCCCTTCTGAGTGACACCCTGAGCATGTTCACTTTATTATGGCTGCCTTTCAGGTTTCCACAGCGTGTTTACTATATTTCACCGATACCCTTTGTTCCCCATCCCACTGTTTGGAAACAGGTTAAAGCTTACATATATAGGGGCTGGGGATTTAGCTCAGTGGCACAGCACCTGCCTGGCAAGCGAGAGGTTGTGAGTTCAATTCCCGGTACTGGAAAAACAAAACAAAACAAAAAAAAGCTTGCATATATAATTTTGAAAATTTAACAATCTTTAGTTTAAAGCACTGGCCTGACTAAAGAGACTTTTATGTTTTCACATTTTCACTCTGTGATAAACTCTAATATATTATAACATTTACATTATTTAGTTCCCTTCACACACACTAATATGGCATGATCTATACTTAGAGCTCCTAAATTCCTCACTCTTAGGAAATGGGATTTTTGACCTACCTGCATTTTAAGACTGGGGACAGCTCCATGTCTCAGCTGGGATGTGGAGGACATCAGGTCAATAGGTTCATGTCGTGGTGTCGCCTCGGGCGAAGGCTGCTTGGAAGTGGGGTACAGATGACTCACTGCGGCGAGAGAGGCTCCATCCGCTTGCACTAGCACTGGTAAAAGTTTGCCCACAGCACATCTTGTCAAATGGAATCTATCGCACCTGGATGGTAGGAAAAGATGTTCTGCATTCACAGTAAAAAATGAAGATCAGCAGTGAGAGGTGAGTGAGATGCTAGGAGAGAAAGGGTGCTTGTACTAAAGACACATTTGTCACTCTGGATGTGATCCCTGGTTTGATGGCTGAGTTCTTTGACAAAGAAGTAAAACCTTGGGTATTTGAAAGATGTTGTCAAGGGGAAAAAAGAAAAGCGATCAATTTTCTTCCAAATGCAAAACGGCTCTGAGTGCAGCATCCTGGAGCTTTCCACTCCCAGTCAGGGACGCACACAGTACCCAACTGTTGCTCTGTGTTTCCTGCAGTTTGAGAAGACAGCCTCCGACTCACTGGCAGACAAGCACTCAGGACAGCAGGGCCGGGAGAAACAAGCATCTGGGAAGTTAGCCAGACAGGACCCACTTCAGAGTGGAGATGCCACTGTCCACCTCTATCTGTAGGTCTCATTTTCCGCAAAATGTGCATTTGTTCTTCTTTAGAAAGAGAGAAAACCATCATGCACAATAGAAATAATCTTAGACTGCCGGAGCAGAGTTCTCAACCAGGCACCGCAGGGTGAATGCCTTTCCTCAGCACAAGCAGAGTTGAAATACATTGATCCTTTTTTGTTTATGTTGTCATTGGGGTTTTTTTGCTTTTTCTTTTTTTGTTTTGTGTGTCTTTGAGACAGGGTCTCGCTATGCAGTCCAGGCTCAACTTGAGTTCATTTTGTAGCCCAGGCTGATCTCAAACCCGCAATGAACCTCCTGCCTCAGCCTCCTGAGTGCTGGGATTACAGGTGTGCACCACCATGCCCGGCCTGCCATTGTTTTAACACTAGCAATATATGTTATTATTTTAAGGTATAGGGATAAAACAAAGGATATCAGGGAGCCATACTGAATTACACATTCAGCCATGTTAATATAGTAGCCTGTGATGAATTCAAACTTTTAATTTTATCTAAATCTTAAATATATAAGCATTTACATTTATACAATTCTCTATTATACTTGTGTTTTTGTGTTTATCTTAATATGTTACTTTCATCTGATCATAATTAAAACAGTAAATGAATATATTGTTTCTCCTGTTATAACTGATATAAAATTTCTGAGTATTCTTTCTTCATCATCTAGTTATCTTTCAGGAAGCATCATACATGTATTTTGGCACTTTGTAAGAGTTTTACAAAAGTGCTATTCTTTCCTTGGGAACTAAACAATAGTTGATATTTTTCTATATAATTATGCACATTAATAGCAGTTAAAATTTAATGCCACTCACTGGTAAGGAAATAGTTCTATTTTTTGAAGTTTTGATTTTATTACACAGGTAGTCACAACTGTACAAATACTTCTATTTCACATCAGTAGAATTCTCTGCTCTTTCTTAATAATTTTCACTACAGACCAACCAGAACACAAAAGCACAAAAAATTGTAATATGCTATATCTCAGAATGAATAACTTCAAGAAAATTGTTAATGATAATGCTTGTCTCTGGAGAAACTGTCTGTTGTTGTTATTGTGATTGTGTGTCCATTTGTGAGTTCCTCTGTGTGTGTGTGCATAAATAACTTGTTTCTGAAATTTCAATGTAACAGTGAACTTTTAGGATTTTGCTAGCATTCTTGGAAGTCTGCAAGCCCAGCTTCATGTCAATAGAGTCATTCCCTCTTAGCATCTCTGGAAAGCCAACGACTACTTTCTGCATGAGTGCTTCCATTTTTTACACCTAAAAAAGATTGATTTGGTATCAGCTGTGTTCCAGACACTGTCTCATTGCCGCAGTTATCAAAATGAGCTGCATGTGCGGGTTCCCTGAGAGCTCTTTCTCCTTGGAGAAATGAACCGACAAGCAAATAACTAGATAATGGTATGATGTGTATCACAGTGGAATCCGATCAATAGAAACTAGGGAGAGCTTCTCCTTCTCTTCTTTGAAAAGTCAGAAAATATTTCATAAAAAGAAGCCATGTTTGAGCTAGATGCCAAAGAATTTTTGCCATGTAATTGAAAAGTAAAGGAAAAAGTTTAATCCAAGTCAGCATACAATATGACAAACAGTGAGTTATTTAGAATTGTGAGTATGCATGAACATTTAAATAGCTTTTGTTTCAGGATTTACAAGCAGATGTACGAACTGATTGGAAGGACAAAATACAACATCGCAAATACATTGTACCCTGGATTGTGGTTGTGAATTGTGTTTCAGAGTTCAGGTGATATCTGCCAGGTGACAAGGAATCACTGAAGTTTTCTAAAGAGGAAAGGACATGTTCACTTTGTATTTAGAAAAAAAAAACTTTTTGATAGTAAAATAAAGAGCAAACAGTAGAGTTGGGTAACTCCAAGCACACGTTTCTGCAAACAGGCTATTATAAAAGTGCAAGCAAGAGAGCAACAGTATCCGCCCTTTGGCTGAGACAGTACTTGCTCATATTTATGGGGTGCGGTATAGAAATTTGATACATGCACTCATACACAGTGTGCAATCATCAAGTCGGGGTCTATCTGAAACTAGGAACAGAGTGATGAAGAAATATTAAAAATCAAGCAAATAAAAGCAACTGTGAGAACAATACATTTTATTAACATAGAAAAATCACTTCTCTATGAATTTAATCCTTCCACATTAGTTTTGACCTCTGTCTAGAGATTTGTACATTTATTACCTTCAATTCATATATGTACATTGTATGTATGACCCTACAGGCAGTATGATTAGGGAATGAGTCAGACATACACAAACAGTGTGTGTTCGCACTTACACGGGGAGCTTTAAAAAAGATGGTCTCGTAGAGGTACATAGTAGAACAGTGGATCCCAAAACCTGGGAAAGGAGAACTTGGAGTAGAAATGGGTAACAGCTGGAAAAAGGAGTGACTCTTAAAGCTCCAGTGCACAGTAACCATGTTTGACCACATTATTTGTGTATTTGAAAGTAGCCGGTAGAGTGGATTCTGAGTGTGATACACCAGTTACAGCACATTTTTTACATGTATTGAAATATCCCTGTATTTCAAGGATGAACAATTACATGTCAATTAAGACAATTTTAAATGTATACATGTACATATTTGTGTTTATTTGTATATATATGTGTGTGTGTGTGCATGTTTACCTACCTGTGTTTATATAAATAAAATTTGGGGTATGTATTCACATTTATTTATGAAATTTGAGAATTTTTCTAAATCATTTTCCAGACCTGACATATTCATGTCTTCCAATTTTAACCATACAATTTTCATTTTATCATCTCAGTGGCTTGCTTCAGATGCATTCTAATTTCTGAAGGTTCTGCAATGCTACACTCACATTTTTATGATTTCATTGATTAATACTTTCTGATTGTATTTCATAGTATATCTTTTCATTTCTGTTAGCAAAAAAATGATGCCGCAGCCTCCTCCTCCTCCTCCTCCTCTTCCTGTGTCAAATATACTCAGAGTGCTTCTTCTCTTCACTTTTCTCAGACAGTCCATCAAAAGTCAGACAAAGAACAGGCAAAAATAAAGAAGGAGGTGGTTCTACTAAATAGGATAATTCATCTACATGATGTTGTCATATGTCACCAATTTTTAAAAAAATAGAATTAAAGAGCTACCCATATATAGTGAATGAGCTTAGCGGTTTTGACAAAATATGCTGTAGTCAGCAGGCATCAGTGTCTCTCAGGTTCTAAACAACTTTGGATTTTTAGGTTTAAATTGTTTAATCTTTTCAACTGTAAAGTGACAAGAAATAACTTGAACCCAAACGGCCCAGTGTTTCTTGTTAGTAAAAAAAATTAAGTTAATACATTGAATGTTTCATTTTAATTCAAAGTGACCAAATTAAAATATTATAGACTAACATTTTTGTAGACAGCTGGCTATGTAGGCCATTGGCTGAATTTTTTAAAATCAATTTTAACTAAATTTTCTGGAGGATATATATAAAAATTCCTATATTTTAACATCCTTTCCCATAGGGCCAAGACCACTCAACAGGGCATACTTTTTTTCCCGGTCAGTGATTAAAGCTGTACTTTGTACATTTTCTCTGACTTTTAAAAATCTGTTTCTTAGTAGGGGATATTGTAATGACAACTGACTATGTAATTAGTCAACAGTATCTGCTTTCTCTAGAAGTATCTGATTTCCTTAAGGCTACTGAGAAAGCATAACGGTTAATTTCAGAGTTTCGCTCATTATGGGCAGCTGACACTCTGAGGAAGAGAATATAATTGCTCTCCTCATACTCTGGCATCATTGATCTGGTAAAGCCACACTCTCCAAATCTGTGTTGTTAAGACGGCTGAAGTAACACGGATGTAGTGTTTGTCTTTGATTACGGCTATGAGCAAGGCACAGAAGTCTTTATTTCAAGAGAGCAATTAGAGAAATGCAAGGAATCTTAATTTCTCCATGTGCTCAATAGCAGAGGAGGACATCTGGCTGTAAGCAGACCAACATGCAATCAAATTAACATTATGAGAATACCACTGGCGATTCCCATTTTCTTTCCAACATAAACTATTTTTAAATTTCTTTGTAGTCTGAAATATGATCATTTTATTTAGATTCTCAGCCAGGAATTGCATCTCCAAAGGGTACTAAAGTTGCAATGGTTTTGAAAAATGACACACTTTATTTCTCCACAAGTCCGGGTAGGGTTGGTCTAGCAAAGAAGAGAAGTTCCCATACTGAGGCTTAAACAGTGCTGTCTGTGGTTCTATTTTTCCAAGGAGGCTATAGCTTGTCCATCTTTAAGGAGATAGGAGAGGAACTTATCCATTCAGAAAGGAGTGAGGTTTTCAGCTTGCATTCGTCTTTGTGGTGTCTTATAATACTTCTGGCATGTTCTATCTCTGCAGGAAACTAGAGAGTTAGCTTTGAGACTAGTCTCTCATAAGCAAAAGAAACAGCTAGGCAGAAGTATAATCAATGTTAGAAACATATCTATACAGTCAAAGAGATTAGTACATTTTTCTAAAGAATTAGTGTATATGATCATGATTTAGACTTTAAGGAAATATAATATACTGTATGTGAAATCATATTACTTTACAAATGATGATCAGTTTGCTACCAAATATTTTAACTATTGTGTGTGAGTGTGTGTGTGTGTGTGTGTGTGTGTAAATATATTTTAGGGAACAGGTAGATTATGCAGCAAACAAGTATATTTTATAGACATTTTCATAATTTTGTTATTACTTAAGGAACAAATTTTATTTCACATGTCTTGTGCTGTTCAGGGATCTTCATAGATTTAAACTCACCTTATTATTTTTTAATTATAATAGCAAACTCTTTACAACAATGAAGTGTACACAATGATAAATCTTCACCAGCCTGCGCTTCCTGTCCCTCGCTCTGGAAAGGAAACACTCGCACTGGTTTATTGAATATTCTTTCAGAAGTGTTCTAAGCAGTTGTAATTAGATGTAGTATAATGTTTTTATGATTTTTAATTTTAATTATTAATAATGCATTAAATACTTTGAAAATGTTTTACTCTTATCATTACTATGATGGAAAGAAACTAGATCATTCTAATGGAAAATAAATACAACTAGTCAAAGTTTACTTTCACAGACATTGGATGCAATTCCATGGTACAGACTGGCCAGTGGCACTTCAGGTATAGAAGAAAGGGGAAATAATGTTATACTGATTTAACTTTGGTGGACATGTTCTCTACACAACAAAATGAAAATCTCAAATCTTACTTTAGAAAGTTTTGTATAAGGAAGCACAAAATCAAGGTGAACACTCATTTTAAGAGTGTGTTGTTGTATAAGTAAAAGAAAATAAGGGGAAATCAATCTCCATATAACTCTATAATTCCCCAGAAAAAATACATAATACTATGTTAATAACATGGTAGTTATTCCAAACAAAGCACTGAGTTTTAAATACACATGTGGTTGTGTTTCAAAGCTTTCTTCTCTGTCGAATGCAAAGTTTGTCTACAATCATTTGCGTCAAGATTTTTCTCAAGCACTCAGATCACTTTTTAGAGAGAAAATTCCAACTCAGAGTTAGAGAAATGGAAAAAAAAAAAAAAAAATGAGATGCCCAGACAGAGGCTGTGTTTCAGAGCTAAATACGTGAGACGCTCTGAAGTGAAATGCGGGGAGACACACAGGCAGGAAAGAGCGGGAAGGCCTCTTTCTCCCACTCCAACACTCAGGCAAAACTGGAAAATGAGCGACCTCTCTTCAGTGTTCACCTAAGGCCCCAGCGAGACGAACTGACACTATGATATTACCCTAATTCCAGTCCTCCAATACCCTGGACAGCAACCAATTGCTCTCTTTTTTAATACCCCACGCCACCCTACAGGATTTTTTTTTTTTTTTTTTTTTTTTGGACACCAGGAATTGAACTCACAACCTCTTCCTTGCCAGGAAGGTGCTTGTGCCACTGAGCTATCTCCCCGGCTCTACCCTACAGGATTTGAGAATAGTAACTACTATAAAATAAGGTAATTGGTATATAACTTACCATTTAGGAGTCTGTTTAAAGCTGGGTACACTTTTGAAAAGGTTGATTAACATCTCATGTTAACTTGTTTATGGAATTTATTAACACTAAAAATTTTAGACACTGAACTAACCAGTAGAAGAAAAAGTGTTCTTATATTACTTCTCAGTTAATAATTGTAACATAAAATCTTATTATTCAAACACATCAAGAAGTAGGGCCAGGTGTGGTGATGCATGTCTGTAATCCTAGCACTCTGGAGGCTGAGGCAGGAGGATTGCTGAGAGTGTGAGGCCAGCCTGATGTAGAAAGAAACTATCTAAAAAAGAAAAAAAAAAAAAGTACACACTGGGCATGGTGGTGCACGCCTGTAATCCCAACAATTGGGAGGCTGAGGCAGGAGGATCCTTGCAAGCTCGAGGCCAGTCTGGCGTAGAAAGTGAGCTCAAGGCCAACCTGAACTGTATAATGAGAACCTGTCTCAAAAAGACAAAAAAATAAAAGTATAAATCTTGAAACATAAATTTGAAATACCATCTATTCATATTTGAAAGGGAGACTAGTACAAGAAAATGAATTATTGGAAATTGTTAATGATATCAAGGGGAACATATAGAATATAAAATGTTGCAGTAAAATTTTTAAAAATCAAGTAATAAGTTTAAGATTCAGGTACACTTAAAGGGAAAAAGTTTATGTCGAATAAAACTGAGGAAAGATCATGCTATGTTGCACTCCGCATTTTTGTCTTTTAGTTATTACAATCAACTTTTCAGATTGTAAAATCAACGAAATGCTTCCCAGAGTGCAGTATCAAGTAAAATGAGACCAGTGTGAACAATGAAAAGACAAAGGAGGGAGGAAGAAGAAAGTTCTTTGTTCGCGTGGGGAAGCTTTGAAATTACTAAAAAATCTGAGAGCCAGATTGGTAAAAAGAGAGAGCCAAGGAAAATGAAATAGCAGGATATAATGAGATGAGAAAGTGTTAGAAGAAAGGGAAAGCATGACATTCTATGAGAAGAAGTCATGATATTACAAAAATTCACAGGCACATTTGCAGGTTTGCTCCCCCCAAATCTGAATATGTGCAGAGTTTAGGCAACCGATCAATCAGTGTGTGTCTCTAATGTCCACATTTTCAGATGTCAGCAGAAGCATGGCACTCCCATGTTTGCCCATTTTGGCTCACCATGCAAGTGCATTGGAATAAACTGAATACACGAAAATGCATTTCAGTTAGACTCTCCTTGTACTGATGCTACTGATGCAAAAGAAGCAATTTTAATACATCTATTTGTCACACTCTTCTCTGTTCATTTATGTTATGGTTGACTTGATAGATTTTAGTCTAAATATATTTGCTATCTCACAATAGAGCCATTAGGCTAAATAACCAAAATTTTTCTTCAATATTGTGTGCCCTCATAAGACATGGAATATGTAATTAGGACTCACAATGCACCAAAAAAGTATAAACCTGAAACAACTTGGCTTTTAATGAGTATATTACACTCACTATTTTTCGTCTCAATTCCATATTTTAGAAACTATTTTAAAGATCCACAGTAGGATAAAAACTTCATTTAAGCTGGCAACCTAGGACACACATTCAATATAAAACAAATTGCAATAAACATTTATCCAGTCCTTTGCGCTAAAGCAGGATGGCTGTTAAATCACTGCTCAAACTGGTAGTTCTTAGTTTAAATAAATAAAGAAAAACCCACATCTGTTCACGCTTAAACTAAAAATAATGAGTACATTGTTTAGTGATCAGGCCTCTGGAAGACAGCTCAGCAAGCGTCATGTTTTCCTTGAAACAAAACTGCAAATTAAATAGCCTCCTCTGTACAAAATTTGATAGATTAGCAATTCTTTAGAGGGTCGGAAAGGGAGAAGTATAATATGCAGGCTTAAGAAATATTTTCAAACATGTTTTCAACTGGAGACATCCCAAATGATGTGCTGAAGAGCGGGACACAAAGAACAGATGTGTATTTCTGATGACAAACTACAAAGAGTAACAAATCTCAGAACGTGGAATAGGCCCAAGGTTTCTGTAATCACAATGCTTCTGATCTACCAGTCAGTGAATTCTTTCTAATATAATTGTGTGCAATAATTTTTGTGGAATAAAAATGTCTTTATGTTATATTTGCCACTTAGAGGAAAATACACGGGGTAAGCCTACTCCCCTAAAATCACCAGACTGGAAGTATTTTTGTCTCTGTCATATCCAGTAAGCATTAAGGGGGAATAAAGAGGAGACCCTCTATAATATTAGGGTTGTCTTAGTTACTTTTCTCTCTTTGCTCGGACAAAATACTTGTCACTCAGAACTAAGGAAGGAAAGGTTTATTTAGCTCACAGTTTGTGGAGGTTTCACTCCACACTCACCTGCCTTTGAGGCAGAGTGGCACATGGCAGAGGGCAACAGTTTGTGGTGGCAGAAAACAGCAAAAGTGACAAGTGCAAAAAGGGAGGAGCTGCAGAGAGCAAGCCTCTTTTCCTCCTTTATACTGCATGCAGGCAGCCCGCCCCAGGGCAGGTAATAGCACTCACACCCATAATCCCAGCATTGGACCACGGATCGGTCAAACTCTAGAAGCCAGCCCTATGACTGCTTGAGGTTTTGGGGGGACATCTAGACATGAACTGAAATGCAGGTTTTTACAAACAGGTGATGCAATGAAAAGAGAATTCAAGGCACTCTCATGACTCCCCTGAAATTCATTCCTAGGTCATGAAGCTGCCTTGGATTCTAGAATCTTGAGCTCCTCCTTCTGACGGTCTTCTCCACCAGGTCCACTCCTCTTCCCTTATTTTAGGTTGCAATTTACATTCAGGTCCTTGGAGTAGCTACCCCTGGGATTACCTTGGACCCTTAAAACAGGTGCCATTTAGGCTCTATTTGCCTTCCCTTCTCAGTACCCCTCCATTAAGGTTGATACACTGTGTCAAACTGGGGAGTCTAGATGTTTGACTAAGTGACTCAGCAGGAAGCCAGGGTGCTTACTTTGTATACATCCTGAGCCTGTGGAACAGGAGGGCATGGAGATTATGTGAGAGCTACATGCCGCTTAGGTGGGACAGCCTGTTTACAAAGTAAGGCAGGGATAGAAGCTGCTTGCCGCCATTCCTCCCTTTTGCTCTGGCTGCTTTGCCGTTCGGCTGCTATTCCCCACTTTGCTCTTGTTGATTTGCTATCTTCTGCCTGGGAGCCAGCCAAGTATGGACTGAAACCTCCACAAACTGTAAGCTAAACAAACCTCTCCTTCCTTCATTTTGGGCATTGGGTATTTTGTCTCAGCAATGAGAGAAAAGTAACTAAGACACCCTCACAATTGCAATACATTATAATTATCTGTTTATGTCTTTTGACAGTGAGAAAATGAGCAGAGGGCAAGAACCAAAGCTTTCTCAGGAGAGCACTGTCACCGCTCCACACATGGTAGGTGCTAAGAATAAAGCAAAACAAATCTATACCCAAGGAACATTGACGCATCAGGAATTTTACAATTCTTATTTCATTTAAATGTATTTAATCCTTCTATCATTATTTATATTAGGAATAAAAAAACCTGCAAAGTATTTTTCATAGTCATTTAGTTAATAAGTGGCACAGATTATATTTTAATGCAAAACTTTTTTTCATTTTTAGCATGCATGTTGTCCTAACACACTGTTAGCTTGAAAATTATATAAAAAGTATCTTCCTAAAGTACACATCTCCCAATATTGTCTCCACATTTTAAAAAATTCCTTCATATTTTCTTTATGGTTAATGCCAATTGTGCTAATTATTATTATTATTCAAGGGGTTGTTTATGTTTGCTTCTTTGCTTTTGTTTTTCATATTGTTTTAAACAGGCAACCTGCCTACTTTTAGAAATGGATAATGCCTCTTCTTAAAGAATCAGTTATGTTGTCTGGTTGAATAATACATTCAATCCAGTAGAAAAAAACAGCAATGGAAATTGTATCTGCATGAACAACATGTAAAATATTATTTACTATGTGGGTTAATTCATGTCACAATAGCACATATTGTTATTCATAGCAGCCTAATATTGGCTTTTAATGAGTGTTGTTACAGAAGGAACGTGATTGATAAACATTAAATGAGAAAGGAATGACTATCCTTTTAGGGGAAAATGCTTGTTTCAGAAATACATTTTTGAATTAATGTTTTCAATTGCAACCCAATATTACTTTTGGAGGAAATGATGAAATTTTCAAAAATGTAAAGATTTTGACAGGTACATTGGATTGATGCTAAGAAAACTAGTTTGCCTAGGTTACGTGAGAACATAATAGATCTTTTAACAAGACCCACAAATCTTAACATTGGTACTAAAATGGTTGTAAATTATCAGCATTTCAGAGCTTGAGGTAAAAATTACCTGAGAAATTATGACAGGATTTTTTTTTTTTTTGTCTTTCTGACAATTCAGACTGGCCTTGAGCTCACTTTGTAGCCCAGCGTGGTCTGGAACTCCCAACAATCCTCCTGCCTCAGCCTCCCGAGTGCTGGGATTATAGGCGTGTGCCACCACACTCGGCACCTGAGAAATTATGAAATCGAAATACCTCACTGCTATTGTCAAAGACATACCTTGACAAGACATAATATATCACACAGATCAGCTAATTTTTAAAAACATTCTCCTTCAGGATAAGGCAATGGCCATCAAGTGTCAGGTTTGGGGCACAGAACAGTTAAGTTTCATTTGCAAACATGGAGGAAAATCACCAGGAAGATCCTCACTTATTCAAGGGGTTGTTTATGTTTGCTTCTTTGCTTTTGTTTTTCATATTGTTTTAAACAGGCAACCCTGGCATTGCAAGTGTGCTAGGGGAAGAGCAGAGGGACCACCAGTCCTGAACCCTACAAGGTGGGAGACAGTGACTAAGAAGGGTCAAGGTCTTCCCAAGGACACAGGCCGGCGTCACAGGAGGCCCGCAGAATAAACATTGACTTGTTGAAGAAACAGCCTTGATTATTCCAGAGAGACTTAACAGTAAGTGAGAATTTGTAGCTTATCACACCAGACTCACAGAAGAAGAAAGAATACAGAGATATCCAGGGAGACCCATCTGTGTGCATTCTCACAGCCTTCTCGCTGGGCCAGTGTCTCAGGTGATGGAGTTCAGCGCCTTCCCCCATTCAGAGGACACAGTTACACGATCCAGCTAATGTTTGCTCCATATTTAAAACCTCCAGGCTATTCACAATTTCACTAACTTTTTGCACAACTCTAAGAAAGTGCAAGAGGGTTTTGTTTTGTTTTATACCATGAAACAGCAGGAAAGCAGTAGGACAACTATGATATAATAATATGAAGAAAACCAAATAGAGCCGTCACAGTCCCAGGCAGCGCATAGGAATGAAAAGCACGTGCGCGCACACGGCGGCCAGTCATCCTCCCAACACTTGAACGAGAACGCAGCAATAAGCAAGGAAAACGCGGCAAATCAGGTATTCTAATCTATTTGCTAAGGCTTTCAAAGGAACAACACCGGGGAAAACTTTAAAATGGAACAACTAAGCCACACACAGCCGAAACTCAGCAATTTACCTTTTAAGAGGGCAGAGGAAACAAAGTGAAAAAAATATCAAGTTGGAAAGGTAAATACTCCAAAGAGTGCTTTTTACCTACAGATCTACAAATATCACTGAAGTGGAGTCAGATGCTTGGCATTTGTGTTCACACTTGACTCCACTCCAATGTAGTACGTTAAGAGAATGCGGCACTACAGGCTCGGTGCAGATTATGCATAACGGAAGGGCGCGCTCGGCAGCCTAGCTGGGCGTGAAGTGCCGTGCGCCACGCACCTGGTGGACGGAGGCACACGCTAAGAAAGATTGTGAGGCTCATCGACTCAAAAGGAAAGCAGAGAATTCAGAGTTCAGGGTAGCAACAATAACGGAGACCTCCAAGGAAACATTAAATACAATCATTAGCCCGGAGAAATCTGAGAAGCTGCATATTTATCGATCCTTAAACAAATGATGGCTTATCCCTCAAAGGAAAGTGGTCCTTACTTTCATTCCACTGGGCATCACAAAAAGGAAATGAATTTAAATTGCACCACGAGATAGTTAAGTTAGACATCAAATGATATTTCCAGGTAGAGAGAGAGAGAAAGCGGTTTCAAAAATTAACTTTCTCCGGAGGTCATTAAGCGTGCGCTGTCTTAATTGGGATAAACCTAATGCGTCTCACTCCCCAGCACGTTTCTCTCAGCGCTGTCATATTGCTGCTCCTATTATTTTGGCATTTTGACAATTATATTTTCATTATTGTCAGACATATTTCTTTGCCTGAATGCCTTTCCCTTTCTCCTTTTAATGTGTGTAAAATATGCAAGGAATAAAATAAAAATGGCTCGTGCCAGCCCAGTGCTTTTGTTCTTTGTTCTTTCTCGTACTGATATTTCAAGAAATATGTTTATCGCCACATTGATTTTCACTTTTGGAAAAGGTTAGGAGAGTCTGCTCCCATGAAGACTAAAACTCGAGAGAAAATGAAAGAGCATACCCGGTACTTATCAAACCACTTTAAAAGAGAACTTCAGAGCATTCTTGTAGCCTCCCTGGGTCTGGAAAGGGCCACCGTGTTGTGCCCTGCCCCAAGATGGGTCTGTCAGGGATTTCTCTTCCAGGGAGACTATTTCTAGCAATGCTGACCACCAGGATGTCTGAGCGGAGTTGAAGCGGTTATCTGCACACTGAAATGATACTTTTTTGATGCTAAAACAAATTTTTTTTAGTTTAAAAATTTTAAACTTTATTTGTAGGAAGCTTTAGATGCCACAGATAGAAAATTATCATCATTGCACAGATTTTTCTGGGAGAGTGCTGACCTAGGTGATTTATGACATAAAATATTACTCATTGACATTTAATTTATTAATTATACTATAACTCACTGTAACATGAGTCATGGTTTATCAGAGTATTAGCCTTAGATCATTGTTAAATTCTTTGAATTTACAGTCAACCCTGACATGCTTTCCGTTATGAGCTGCACAACTTGAGCAAGTCATTCCGTCCATTCACTTAGCAGCTTCTGCATCAAGGTCCTGCCCTGAGCACTGAATAGAAGACAATGTACTAAACAAAGGCCCTGGCTGAGATTTACAGCTTAGAAAGACTAAAAAAAATAGTATGGGAAAACCATATGTGATACAATATCATGATATATTAATTGCTACAGGAAAATTACACATGTAGGAGTGTAGGGAAGCCCTTTCCATGGAAGAAAGGCAGCTGTGATCTCATCCCATCAGACCCACTCCGCACCCACTCGGAGCCGCTCAGCCTCACCTGCGTCTCTGGATATCTGCACGTCGCGGTCTCCATGACGTCAGTTCACCCCAAAAAGCTTTAGGCGGACTTCCCACAGACACACGGCCCCGAAACTGCACGGAGCTCTTGCCTCCTGCTTCCCACGGTGGCTTCTGTTGGTGCTGAGGTGTGTGAGATGCTTCCCGGATGGCTAGGAGCCCACCTCTGCCAGCTGGAGACAGAAGAGTCAGTGCCTCAAGAGGAACATTTTTCACGATCTGGAGGACCGGTTCCTCTCACGTCAGCCTCCCAGAACCCACACGACCGTTTATGACCCAAGTGATGCTTCCTTGAAGTGAAAACTTCGGCACCACTGACGCCAAGCAGTGTCTACTCCAACAGCTTCTGTGGGTTTGCCCCCGTCTGTACTCTCTCCCTCCGTCTCCCTTCCCCTCAGCACCTCTTTCACTCAGTCCTGCAGTCCTGGGGCCGCCCTCCCCAAATAGATCACAACGCACAAAGCTTTGCTTTGTGAAAAGCAGAAGTTATTTAGGAAAGAGTTTTTAGACAAAGGGAACAAAAAATTCTGAAGTCTTTAATCAGGAGCACGGTTGGGTTGCTGAGGTACAGTTAGGTGTTTCAGTCTTGATTTTCACATCTGTGAGAGCTGATGGCTGGCAATTCATTACCATTTCTAAAACTCTGAGGCATACATATATATAAGTATATATATATATATATACATATATACATATATATATTTATTATTCCTTCCAATGTCTATTCATTTTCACTTTTGCTAAATTTCTTCTGCTTTTACAATTTTCTAATCTTATAGGAGTTTATTTCATGAATCTTCATGGAGTGTCTCATAGAACCATTGTTTAAGTCTTCACTAACTGGCCTGTTGCTTTTATGCGTCTACTGTTGACATCAGAATGACATACATTTCCCATTTGCTCTGACCTGATAGCCCGGAGGTTTTTTAAACCTCTGTGAGCATCCATCTCCTAGAATTTGCCTATTTTATGCCCTTCAGCCCAACAAATCAGTCAGTCTGGAAGGAAACTCCAATATCCCAAATAATATTTTTAACCAATATCCCAAACAACAATGAGAAGGTCCATAGGTGACCACAACATTCGTGAAATACTACATTGTGCACTACCAAGGACAAATGTATCAAAGATGAACCCAGATGGAATTTTGGTAGCCTAGTGCTTTAGAGAACTTGGTAATAAGCAACCTCTTCCCATTAAGTATTTACATTTCTGTGCAACAGGCAGGTATAACTTAAACAGCTGTAAATTTTCTATTTAAAATATCATTTACTGATAAAAAAAGCAACACATAATTCATAGAAAAACAAATAAATGGGCATGTCAAGTGGGAAAACACTTTAGCTATTATTTACATAAAGATACCTCTACTAAAGTTATCCTGTGTATAGCTATTCCATAGCTTTTTTATTAAAATAAATGATAAATCCATTAAAGTAATGATTTTAAAAGATGAATGATAGCACACTAAAACCAGTAGAACATTTGTTCTAATAAAGTGTGGCATTCACTCTACACAAGAGATACCCATTTCCTTTTATGAAGATGGAGGCACAAAATATTAGTAGAGGTTGAGATGTCTGAGAAGCTATTATTGAAATGCCTGTAGTTATTATTAAATATTCAAGATCAGTGGGCGTGTGGTGGGTCCTGTGCTGCCACATCACTTTCTTGTCCAGAATCCTTCAAGGATTCTTTTCAGCTTGCCTGCAGAATTAAGTTCGCTCTCCTCAGCTTTTTGGTTTCCACGTTCTGTAATCTGGCGCTGGTCCCGTCTTTTGATTTCATCAGCACGCATCTCCCAACACCCATCACCCACTCTCCCGCTCCTTTCCAATAACACAATATTTCCCACAGCCCGCCCCCAGGAACACTCATTTTGGGATAGTAACAGGTGTTATATTTTAACAACAATAAAGTAAACATCTCCAAGGTCAAACGCCTTTGGGAAATGCCATGATAAGGCAGAAGCAATCACTTTTCTGAAGTTCTCAGAACTTTTAGGATACTAGTGTGAATTAAACATAGCCAGGAGTGAACGCATATATGGTGCAATATTTCTCAAATGGGTTTTTTTTTTCTTTGCAAAATGCCTTTTTTTTCAGGAGTGTATATTGAGAAGAGAGTTCTAAAGAGTCAAACACTACAATTCCTACATTTCAAGAAAATTGACACTATAGGAAGAATATGGAATTTGGAATGTGGTGTTCTTAGGGTCAGTGGCTGGCCACGGTATTCAACCCTGGCACCAGGAATTCAACTCTGGGAAAGGGAAACTGGAATTAGGTTGCTTCCCAGAAAAGTGAGAGGGTTATGTTTAACCTAGAAGGCTATTTTAATGACCTAATGGAGAAGCAGCCATCAAACACTCAGTGCTGATCTTTGCCCTATATCATGTGGTCACTAAGTATATTCTGGTTTCCTCAACTTTCAGCCAAACTAAGCTCTTTAAAGTTCCCATGACAATAGGGTGTGTTTTGGATTGGAGGCACTAGAACTCTGAGAAACATTTATTTCTGTACCCTTTTTCTTTGAAAAGATGGTTTAATACATGAGCATTTTTTAGTATAAATTTTTACCCGTCTTCCTGTCTATTGTAGTCATCCTATGAAACTTTCCTCTCCTTCATGATCAAAATTGTATCTCTCCTTTTTACAATCCATATAAACTCTTCTTGTACCACTATTCTATATAAAATGTATTCCACTTGATTATGAATTTGATGTGTTCAGATATCAGTTACTCTTTGACTGTTCTGAGACTATTACAATAGAAATGTTATGATTTCTAGGAAAACCACAAGGATCGCTAAAGTCAAAGGCTGTGTGTTAATTCCTAATTCATGTTTTTAATTAAGTTTTGACTTACTGTTTTCAACATTGGATGGAAAAAATTAACGTGTTCACCCTTTATTAGTTTCATTGTTGATCCAGTATTCTCATCTATAATTTTGGGTTTTTTTTTTTCCTCTAGGGATTTTCATGAATAGTTAAATTCTGTGCTTTGCTGAATTTGATGAAAAATGTATTTGGCTGCATTCAAATGCTGCAAATTAGTTCATAAAATTAAAATTCCTGGTCTAATTTGCTGCTTAAATCTGTATCGAGAAGCTGCATCACAGATTGGATGAAAATGTGGCTGCCGAGGTAAACACTCTTGGATTGAAATCCTGAGTTCACCACTTGTTTATCTGTATGAAGTTGATGTTTGGAGAATTTAAAAACACCCCCCAATTTTGTCACTTCTACAAAGGGATAATACCACTTTATAGGTCATTATGAATAGTTCATGAAATAATATATATACAAGTACCTTTTATTGGGGTGAGTATATTTTAGACATTATTATTTTGAATCACCTTACCTTTAATATTTTTAAATTTACACCCAGTGTGGCAGCCGTGCACCTATAATCCCAGCACTCAGGAGGCTGAGGCAGGAAGATCATTGCAAATTCAAGATCATCCTGGGCTACAAAGTGAGTGCAAGTCCAGCCTGAACTGCATAGCAAGACCACTTCTGAAAAAGACAAAAACAAATTATAAAAATGTCATTAGTAGTAAGTTTAATTTGAATACTCAGAAATACATTTGGTACTATCTTCATGTTATGTGCTTGTCCCAATATTATTTTAAAAGGAGGGAACAGTGATTCCAAATACAGGTGGAGAGCAATTGGTCTTCGGGGGAATCTTTGACTCAGGGTTTATAGCCGAACATCAGTATCCAAATTCTTCGGTGTGACATTCTCACTAAGTAATAACCATGCATTAAAATCGTTTCTCTGGAAATGGCCTTTATTTTCTCACTCCTATTTCATCTTTTAATAGAAAGTTCTAACTTCTCAAATAGAAATCAAAGGAGAATAAATTTCACAGCTGAAAGAGAGAAAAGATGATGAAGGCATAAAGACATGTTAGTGAAAATCACTTTAACGTACAGCCTGCTGGGATATTTTGACAAAGACCCCTGGGGCTCCAAGGGTGCGAGTATTCATGTGTCCCTAAGGACAGAGCTGTGTGCACAGGGCCACACTATTCCAGTGGTTGATCTAGATGTTGATACATGGGTCTTTGATATAGGTTTCCTCTTGTTCTCTAAAACATAAAAGAATCCATACTTCCTGCCAGCCAAAATTAATCTATGGCAGCGTATGGTGGTTAACACATGCCTGTAATCTGAGCTCCTTGAGAGGCTGAGGCAGGGGGATCCCAAATTCAAGGCCAGCCTTGGAAAGTTTGTGACAGTCTCCTCAAAATAGACCATTGAAATGGGTAGGGATATAATGCATGGCAAAGGTGCAGTGTTCAGTCATCTGTACGTACATCACCCAAAATATCTCACAATTAACCTCTGGTTTTAATAATGGGTTAAAATTTGAAGAAAAATATATAATGAAGAAAGAAACAAATGCCCAAAAACTTCAAAGAAAGATGGAAGAAGTGAATATAATCAATAATATAATGATACTATAATGAAAAACTAGACAAGTTTATTTTGGAATGAGAATAGAATGTTATTTCACAGACAGTTTATACTGAAGATAGTCAACTTGGGTTGTAATTTCCATTGCTGATCCACACAGTGAGATCTGTTTTCATGGATTTATTTTATATGTGTATAGTTTTGTAAAATAGAGGTCAAATTTCACATTTATGTTTTTAAAGATAGTAACAGTTAATAACTTTGACTTTACCATTTGCAAAATGCTAAGAAGTAAACTATCTTAGACATTATTAAATGCAGTCGAAAATAAACATAAAATTGCAAAAATAATGACTCAGTTTAAAATTCTTTAATTAATCAAAGTATGTGAATTTTTACCTGACATTTAAGTCCCCTTGTTATCCAAGAAGAGAAAAATGGTTGTTTCTGAGAAAATAGTGGTCCCCAATCAAGACTGAGTGGTTCTTCTTACCAAATCTATGTTCTTTGTACCACCCTAGAGAGCATCAGACCCCTGCTCACTACCTAATGTCTATGGGCACAGGTTCCCTAAGTCCGGTCCTGCTGTTTAAGACCCCACCCCTAGGCCGCTCGCATATGAGGTAAATTGGATCTTCCCAGGCCATGCCCATAGTGTTGTCCTCAAAAAACCAGTGTACATGTCCCTTTGCAGGTGTCCTGTCAGTTATGACAGAGGGACAGAGCAACCACACAGAGACCTCTCCGACAGTGAGACTGGAAATGCACTCTGAAGGGAGAGTAATGAGGGAATACAAGTACTGGCGTCTCCAGCGGAAGTGACCTTGCTTGATGGGATTTGGATCCATGTTCTCTCCCCACCGACTCCTCCCTCCCCTCAGCACTTGGTGCACCTGCTCTGCTCCTCTGGGGACCTTGTTTCTCCAGCTCTGTGCTGTGAACCCTGGATTCCCACAGGTTACAGTGATTTGGTAATGCTCACTTTTTAAGAGCTGAGACTCCTATTTTTCTCTTGAATAAGCTTCTTATTGATTTCCCTCGGTAGCCATTTTCCCAAGACAGGAAGTCTCTTCTAGGAAAAGCTCCTTCCTGCTCAACTTAGAGGCTCAAGTTGGACATTTCACTGTTACTTGACCAATACTGAATAACCAAGTCTAAGCGCCTGGTCAACACCAGCCCAGCCATGTCATTACACTCTTTTGCCTGGCCCATCCTTGCCCTTCTTAATGCTTCATTTGTGATTTATTATGCATTCATTTACTTATTTATTTGTTTATTCATTTTTACTTTGGTGTAAATCTTAGTCTCTCATAGCAAATAGTAAAAAATGTGAATTTGAGGCCTCGTAGTCCCAAGCTTCCATTGGAAGGGGCCAGCCTCAGAGAATAAAATATATATACAGAGAGACAGAGAATCAGAGGCCGGGGAGTACGGAGGAAGGCAAGAAGACAGAGATCTATGTGGAATGTTTATAATACTGTCTGTAATTATTTCTGAAAACCAACTACAAGACTGCACTGCTTTGGTTTTTTAGGTTAGCTAACAATGTTCTGTTCTAACTTGGTTCAAAATATTTTACTATACTAGAAGTTAAAAGGCAGCTAAATAATATGCCAATGTTATCTTTTAATATTTAGTATGTGTGGGAAAATTTTAAATTCCTTGGAGTCAGTGACTACATTTTATGTTTCCTTGCATCCTCTGTGGTACCATGACAGCAAAAGATATTCAGTAGGCAGTTGATGGCTGACCTAAGAGGACAGATTTTAAGGTAGCTGCAAGCCTTTCAAAGTCATGTTTTGCACTCTGATCAAATCCCAGCACTGGCAGTAATAAGCAGCTATCAGTGGAAAATACATCAGTTGACATTTTCTTCAAAGAAAGCGGCTTATTTGGTATTTGAACAAAGCAGACTTTATAAGGGATCATAAAGACCAATTCTCCCATATTCAAGATAAGACAACTGAGATACAGAAAGACTAAGTAACTTACTGAGATACATGCAGGTATAGTCAGAATAAAGACTTAAAAACCCATCCACCAGAGACTTCAATGACTCTGAATTACACCTTTCAATCTCTCTTAGTAGATTACACCTTCCAATCTCTCTGGGTCTTAAAGTGACCCAGCACTCTGGAAGGCTAAGGGAGGAGGACTGAAAGCTCAAGCTCAGTTGACATAACTTAGGAACTTAGGGAGATCCTGTCTCAAAATAAAAAATAACAAAGGCTGAAGATATAGTTTATGGCAAAAATCTATGTTCAGCCCCAGCACTGCACTCACAAGAAGTCAAAATGGGCCATCAAAATGAAGTATATGAGAGTTATAGCAATGTGAGTTTCTAAATAAGTGTCACCAAAAATAAACAAATAAATAATAAATGTCTCCATTGTTAACATAAACCTAGATGTGGAAATCGCTATGAATCAAACAAGGTGAGCCAGGTCATGTTCGTTTCCAACATGAACACAACTCTGAGCCGTGCACACCAAGATATCTTGTACCTTGTTTCTTAATCAAGTTTATTTTACAGTGAGACAGTAATGAATATGAAAACAGAAAACTGACATAGATCACCTTCCCACTTACAGAATAAACGGCACATCAAAGGAGATGAAGGGAGCACTGACAATAGTAATGCACCTAGAAAAATTAAAATGGTATAAGAGCATGACTTATTTTCTCAGATTTTCTCACTGTGATTTCTTTGGAGTAGCACCTTATAGCCTAGTTCACGTTGATCAAGTCAAAGTACTAAGCCACACTGATTACTCCTACTGGGGTCTCTGTCTCCTGGGGTGAAAATCTTATCTCTGATTGCACACCTGGTCTTTACAGTTTGAACCTCCCTTATGACATTTCAGAGCATAGGAGGTGTACACAAACTTGGCTGGTTCATATTCTAATTTTCTTGTAAAAAGGAGCATACTTCATTTGCGTTCTTGATAAAAACGGTGTGACCTTACATCAGCAATAAAATAATAGGGTTTGGGACTGATTTTGATAATACATTTTTCCTTACATAGGTAATAAGAAGTTAGAAAGGAGTAAAAATTCAAAACTTCTGTTGTCAAGTTAAAAATAAGGATGTCAACAAAACACTCAAGTGACTGTGTAGCTAATTATCTGTTCTGTTATGTGCTTCCCATCAGGAGGTCAAATACCCTTGGCTGTGATTCCACACAGGTGATTTTTAGATTTCTCCAGGAAAATCTTTGCTTATCTGAAATTCACTTTTCCTTCTTCAATAGCCCCTTCTGACATACTTAAGATCCAAGATAGTTAATGATCTTTTGTTCATTTATTTAAAGGTGCAGTTGAAACTATTAAAGCCCCATGTTGCCATAACCGTAAATGTGGATCTTATGTTCACCCTCATCACCAGTGCAGCTTAAAAGTGCAAATGGAATTTCGTTGCATATTTCAGTATTTTAATTTGGAGGGTGCATATATGTAATTTTATGTGAACAGCTTATTGTCATGATACAGCAAAATGAGCAATAAAGGTGGCTTGCAAGAGGGCACTCTACAATATTCTTCCTGGAGGTAACGTCTAAGTGTGATTTAGAGCACTAGTAGAAATACGTATGTATCCCTCTTTGCTATCGGTAATACACTAAAAGTAACGAGTGAAGCTGTAACTTACATGGAAGTCATATGCTAGATTTAATAAAATTTAATTTGTTATGGAGGTTGGAAAGAATTCACTGAACAGTGTAGAGGTTTGTTTACCTGTTACTTTGGGGTGACAGTTACTTGGGAAATTAATAAGAATTGACTTCTGTTGTTAAAAATCTGTGATTATTTAAATTTAATTCACAATAAATTGATATAGCTGGATACTTAGGAACATATAAAAGGTAAACAAAAGAAATATATATGTATACATATGTAATAGGTATATTATATATGCTATGTTTATATGTGTGTGTGTTTACCTGTGTGTGTATGCTGAGGTAATACAACGGGCTCTTTAAAACTAATGTGTATTTGAATTCAATACTTAAATTATGAAAAGCATCCAGAAAATAGGGTATTTGTACAGATTTTAGTGTTAGTAGACTATAGATATTCACTTAGCAATTAAATTCCTAATTTTGGCCAACAAATCAAATTTAAGAACTTATGTTTTCAATTGCTTTATTTTTTAAAAATTCTTTGTTATCTAATAATTATTTGCATTCTGAGGTGCTGGAATTTATACTGCCCTTTTAAATTACAACTTTTCTTGATATGTTGTTAAATTACTCGCAGATTATTTTCATCATTTCAGTCTTTCAAGTATTTGCTTGTTGGTTTGTTTTTAGGGCAAGGTCTAGAGTAGACTTTATTCTAGTATTGACTAATTCTCTCATCCTGGATGTGACCCACCCAGGTATCACTGAAGCCAACCTAGTCAGCAAGGTGGGGATGTGCAAAATGGTACCAGCTTTGTGTGAGGCCTGAGTGTTTTCTATCTTGAAGCTCTCTGGTAGGTTTTCTTTCCCTAGAATTTGTGCTTGTCTGCCCTTATGCATTTTCACCCTATGCGTGTGCAGTCAGCTCCAGGGAACCTCCTTGCATATTCTGTCTTTGCCTCTGTCTCCTTGTATTTTTAGTATTCTACTCTGAAATCCTAACTTTTGTTTATTTATTTATTTATTTTTATTTTAAAAACAAAGAAACAGAATTTCAAAGTAAGATAATAGTGTGAAAAGATGAACGAGTAAATAATATCCAAAATGTACAAAAGATACTGTGAACTGGGAAGAAACTGTTCAAAAGGAAAGAGAAACTGAAACAGGTGAAAGGAGAAAAGAAGGACGGGAAAAGGAAAAAAATATATATATATGTGTGTATAAATATATATATATATATATCCAAGATAGTTAAGATAGTTATACTGCTAGTTTCTTGCAATCCTCACTTCTGTTTCCTGAAACAGTGTAGGTACTAGAATACTGAATGATTCAACAGGAAATTTAATTTTCATTGATCAGTGAAGAGATAATAACTACAAACTGAGCTTATAAAAACTTTAATTGTTAAATGGGTATAATTTTAATAGTTACATGTAAGTTTGTTAATGTTGAAACTACACAATTCAAAAAGTACTAGAAGAATTTTAGGTGAATTATTTAAAGAATGGAATTAAATTGGAGAAAATATTTTCAGAGAAACTGTGGACCTATATGACATTTAAAAAATAATTTTTTTTCTTACCTAAGGATGTGGCTTATAAAATAAATTCATGTGAAAGCAGTCAAAGATAAATAACAAAATAATAGTTTTCTAAATGAACAAGTTATGCAGAAAAATGCAAAATTAGCTGGGCGTGGTGGTGCACATCTGTGATCCCAGTGCCCAAGAGGATCAGGAGTTCCAGGCCAGGCGGGGATTGACAGGAAGACTCTGTCTTAAAAAAGAAAAGCAAACAAAAAATCTATTTGGGGAATTTCAACACAGCACAGAGGTTTGATGATCACCATCCATCCATATATGAGCGGACTCACTACTTATTACCTTCTTAAAATTTTCTCTTTCTATTGGAGTTTCATAAAGCTTGTATTTAAAATTGTACGAGTAATAATACATTGATGCAATGGTTTCTCTGTCTTACTCAGTAAGACATCATTAATTTTAATTCAAGAAAAGTTAGTAAGCATCTCTTATATCTTGTTCCAGGTAGTGGACAATAATACAACTAGGACAGGCCACGAAGATCTAACAGCAAAATGAAGGCACTAAAAGGGAAGTCGGTAATTTTAACAGAACATCCTGCTGTCGAAATGCAGGAGAGAAAGTAACTTTGGCTTTAAATTGGCTTTGAAGAGGCCAATATCCTTCTTGAAGGTAATGTTTAAGTTTGACTCTAATGCAGGAATGAAAAGTTATACATGCTGCCAGGCTTCTCTCTGTAAGGGAACAGTGCAAGGAAGAATACTCTGAACTCAGTGCTTCCCCTTAAGTATCCCAGACTCTGAAATCCATTCAGCACTAGTATGAAAGTTCTGTCTATTACAGCATTTTCATTGTTATCATAAAATGGGATTTTTAAAAATTTATTTATTTGAAAGAGTAAAAGAAGGACAACATAGTAATAGAGGGATATACCGAATTACAAAGTGGTAGGACATTATCAATGGTTGTTATTTTACCTATTGGTATCTTTAAGATAGTTCCTCAGGAAAACAAATAGACAATAACAGTGAGTTACAGACAAAAATGGTAGGAAATTATCAATGGTTGTTGTGCTATACTTTGGGTTCTTCAAAGTGGTTTCAAGGAAAACAGAGCTATACATGAGTGATCAATTAAATAATCATTGACTATTCTCAATAGTTGTTGAAAACACATAGTAATAATCATACATTCATTTACAAAATTGCATAGGAACAGTAGCAACATTACAGTGTTATGGACAGATTGGTAGGAAATTATCAATGGCTGCTGTAATACATGTTGGTATCTTCAAAGTGGTTTCTCAGGAAAACAAAGATATGCAAGAAAGATCTAACAAGTAGTTACAGCCCAAGGGTTGTGAAAAATAGCAGATTACCTCCTCATCAGTGACTGCCCTCCCTGAGGTGTGACGGCTGGAAGGAAGGCCAGAGCTGAAAAGAAGGACCGAGAGACTAGCTCAAGTGTCCAGCAATAGGCTGTTTACTTTTTCCTCTATAGTCATGATTTTGAGGGGCTCCTCTTTGAAGATAATGGTCTGGCCAGGGGGAGAAGGCAGAGTCTGCCCTGGACCCCTTCATTCCTGTTGGACCAGCTGGTAGGAGGGGTCTGAGCTCTGGGGCCTTGGCTTCAGAGGGCAGTCCTACCTCTAGTGGTCACCTTTACAGTCAGGGCATGGCCCAGGGGGCTTCTTAGGGCAGTCCCTCAAGGTAGCCTGGCTTTTGACAGCAGTAGCAGATGAATGGAGTCAATGAGTTTTTCTTGGGGCCTTGAGAAACAGACTTAGGGTCTGTTTCTCTTAGTGCTGCAAGAAAGGCAGCTGTTTTTTCTCAGTCTCTTTGTTTTATCTGCTTGGCCTTTTCCTCCTCATCATGGCTATAAAATACTGAAGAGGCAATTCTTACTAACATCTCAAGTGAGATACCTGGGGCAAAAGCCATTTTTTGTAGCTTTTTTCTACTATCTGGGGCTAACTGAGTAATAAACTTATCTTTAAGAACAGTTTGTCCCTCTACTGAACTGGGATCCAGGGAAGCTTGCTTTATCAATGCCCCTTGTCTAAGAAAGCAGAGGGGCATTCTCTCCAGCCTCCTAGCACATTAGGACCCGGCAACCACTTAGTGTCCTCTCCCCAACCTTCAACACAGGTGGCAGGAACATGTGGATAAAGTCCTCGGCCAGCTAGTCAGTCTCAGCACCATCAGGTGCGAAGTGTCCCAGGCAGGTAACCTAGACACGCACCTTCTCCATGAAGGCACTTCTTCAGAGTCTGAATGTTGGGCACCCACGTAATCCATGAAATCTTGGTGCAGACCGCTCTGGAGCTCCCCTCGCTCCTCCACCGCAGCCTGTACAGTTAGGGAAAGAATGAACCCTCCAGGGGTTCTCCTCGGGTGTTGCGCAAGGTCCTCCTGATTTCCAGCTCCCGAATGGCTGCCATGTCCCCAGTCAGCTCGACCTCTGAGTTGTCAGGCGTCAGTACCCTCATGTTCTCCAAGTCCTTGTTCACCAGCTGCTCCTCCTCTGACTCCGGACCTTTCTGGCTTTCAAGGGCAGGGCCAAGAACACCCCGCCGTGTGGCATGTTCTCCCAGAGGTTTCTCCACCTCGGGATGGTTCACTCATGTCTCCGGGCGGGCCTGTTGTGTCGGCGCTTCTCTGTGGCCTGGCAGTTCTCAACCGCGCGGCGGCAGCCGAACCGAGGGTCAGCTCGCATCTCCACATGGCTTCCCTTTCCACGCGGCTGCCGGTCCGGTGCACCGGGCCCCGAAGAACCTGCACTCCCCAGCCACCGGGCCTCCCGGAGCAGGTGCCTGCGGCCTGCCTGCCTCCCTGGGCACCTGCGTGAAATGGGTTATTTTGACAGAGATGAGATCTACAGACCTGGGTGTAGTGGCACAATTCAGGAGGCTGAGGCAACAGCACTACGAGTTTGAGGTCGGTCTGAACCGACAAGTTCAAGGCCAGCCTGGACTACACACTACATAGTGAGAACCTGTTTCAAAGAAAGAAGAAAAGAAGGAAAGAAGGAAAGAAGGAAAGAAGGAAAGAAAGAAAGAAAGAAAGAAAGAAAGAAAGAAAGAAAGAAAGAAAGAAAGAAAGAAAGAAGGCGCAAAAGAAAGAAGGCGCAAAGGAGGGGGGAAGGAGGGGAAGGGAGGGAGGGAAGGAAGAAAGGAGAAAGGGAGACAGAAAGAGAACAGAAAGAAAGAGTAAAAACAAAATCTTTTTACCAAAGCATTTGGATCAAACACAACTGTAGAAATACCTCCCAGAATAAATCTCACAAAAGGGTAATTCAGCATTGCGTTTTCATGACTGAGTCACGTAAAGGAAATGTATGATTTTGTGGGAAAGTTCGGATTAGTGATTACAAACACAAAAGAACTGAAGACATCAAAGTAGTGAAGTAAAAGGAATAATAGAACCAATTGATATAAGGCATTTTCAAGCTCTGCACTCCATATCTTTGAGATGATTTCTTTCTGGTATTGAAAGGTACACATGAGCTTTTTTTAACTAGCAGGATATGAATGTTGTAATGACATTATTCATGAAACACAATAAAACACAATAATACACAATAAAACATTATTCATGAAACACAATAAAAATGTGCCAAAACCTTTGCATGTGTAAATAGCTTTATTCTGTTTTCATGCAATGGATGAATTGTCATTTGTACAATTAACATAACTAGAGTGTCAAACTCAATGAGTGTAATACCCTAATGTGTACCTAATACCCTAATGTGTATTAGGGTGAAAACCACAGCAAAGACAGCAAGTCCACCTAGAACTTTTCTAAGATTTTTAAATACAGATCATTCTGGGATCTCCTTTGGGAGTTCTTCTTGGCATTTTCACTGGCTAAGAATATTGCCCTCTAGTCTTTCACTTAGTCTACCTGGAAATATACTGGATCGTCTGAAAACCAAGAGAGTAGAACTAGATGAGCTTTATGTTTTCTTTCGGTTTAAAACTCTACAATGCTGTAATTTTTATCGCCTGATGAGTGAATATATGTACTTTGCTCATAAAACTACCATGCCAAGTAACACTGAAGATTTTTATCTCTAATTAATATCCTAAACATCGTAAGATATATTGAGAAATACTTTCACAGTGAAAGGATATAAAATAAGTTCTCAGCAAATGAGAACCCAGGAGAATCTAAGCTACATCAAACCTAATACAGGAGACATTTTGATACTTAATGATTTACCGAGTAAGGATGGTAATAACTGAAATTTTCTATAATCCACCAGTCAATAGCAAGAGAGTTTATAAATAGTTGTCAATAAAAAATAATCATAAGTTCAACAATTGATAATTTTTTTCACTTCTCTTTCTTAAAGAAAGTGGTGATCATGGAGAATTAATTCAAGCTGAATTCCCAGATACTTTAAAGTATCCCTCTAGTTGCTGATACCTATGTTAGTAAATTAATTATTGTGTCACAAAAGCATTTGCAAATAAAAAGGAGGGGGAAACATGAACTAAAAAAATCATATGAATGGTTTCCTGACACAAGGAAGACAACAAAAGCCTGCACTTACACTGGTCCCCAGCTCTGACCAACGGTGCTGCTACTGTACTGACGAGGGTGAAATTCATTCTGGGGCTCTTTGTATCTAAAGACAAAAAAAAAAAAAGTGTGTGAAACAACTCCAGTTCTCACTAAGCTGAATCTGAGATCCCATCTGTTCAGATTTCATGCTTTAAGAAGAAAAATAAATCAACCTCAAAAGCAAACCTTGTGCATTCTAATATTATTAAGATATTCAGCAAGAAAACAAGACAAAATCCCCAGAAATGTAGTCAGTTGGAGCAACCTTCCATGATGAAACCACCATCATTTGCATTATCTGGGGCAGGCTGTGCCTCTCGGAAGCCTATGAATGGAGTTTGGAGCTAGATTTATATAAAGCAATGTCGCTTCTTTTACTTGGCAGAGTGTGAGGTGTGAACTACACAATGTAAGGGTTATAGCTCAAAATTCTGATAATTTCCTCAATTTTATCACAGGCAAAGAAGATTCGCCTGAAACTGAAAAGTGGAGACAGCATATTAATTTCTTTCCTTTTAATTGTTAAGTGACATTTAAAGGGTAAATAAATATCCATCCAAAAATGTCCCTGCTTCTCCCTTGTTTGCTTAGCAGGAAAGAAATTTTTGAGACAAACACAAAATACTGTTGCCTAATGAAACACTTATTAGAGAATAACTAATTGACTTAAAATAGTTTAGTTATAGGCTTGATTAAATTTTTTACTTCATGTTTGTATGGGCTTCTGGGGTACAATAGGTATTATATTTCTTAGGATTTATGTTGTTTGTGAATAATATGGCCCATAATTTAAAACTCAGCCATGGAAACTTTGTTCAAGTCTAAGAAAAATCTTTAGATTCTATGCCTTTGCAGAACTAAGATTTGTTTTCTTCTTATTGATAATGACCATTTTAATGTTCCAGTAAGGATTCAAATTATCAGTTTTTACTTTACTAAATAAAGTGAATCTTATGATAATTTTGATAGGAATTGGGGTGTAGGTATATGTGATCTTAACATTCCAATTATCTTTATGATATATTTCCCTTCACAAATGAAGGAATGGAAACTAAAGACTTAAAAGTGTCTTAAGGATTGTACAAAAGAGGAATCAGAAAACACCCCCAGTAAATTAAAGCAACCTATGACTGCATCTTAAAAATGTACAGATTACAATAGAGATTCCACTTTTCATTATAGTAAATAGAACAATTATATCATTTTGTAATATGCATGAAATGAGAAAATTGCTTTTTGTTTTTGATCAACACATAATAATTATTCATTTATATGAGATACAATGTAATATTTCAACTCATATATCCCTCATATGTACAGATCATATTAGGCCAACTAATATGTCTAATTTCTTATAAATTTATTGTTTGGAAATTTTGAACTTCTTTACTCTAGTTCCTCATAAAAACGTAGTAGATTATTCTTTTAAAGTATTCCTAAATCTTTAGTTTTTATCTGGTAGTTTATTTTGGAAAAAGAACAATAATAGCTAACATTTAGGGAGCACATACTATATGGCACAATAAGTGAAAGTCCTTTTCAATTTTCTCAAATGTTTATCACCCAGTGTAACTTTATTGAAAAATTATATTATTTCTATTATTATCTGTTAGAAATAAAAAGTACAGAGAAATTAAATAGCTTGCTCATATTCATGTAGTTCTAAGTAGTGGAACTGGGACTCAAACCAAGATTCTGTAGTATTTGATGATTACTGGAGAGTAGCTAAAGTATTTGCAAGAGCTTTTTGAAAGGAAAAACAAGAGCATTTACATGCACAGTATGTTATTTATTCTGAAATTGATTTTTCAATTGGTTTTCAGTCATACAGAGATTGAGGTTGATGGTCTTGATAACTCTCCAATTAAAAAAAGAAAACTGTCTTCCTACAGGTTTTAAGTAGGACTCCTCAACTACAAAAGATCATTGAGAAATTAAATCTGGTATTTGAAAATAGCTACTATCGGAATCTTCAGCTTGGGGGAAAATGCAATAAAATGTTCCTCATTAAATATTTACTTTTTCTCTAAGGGAATTTAATATATTATGGATGTAAGCAGGGAAAAGTTATGTATTTATGTTATGCATTATAATCTTTAAAATAGAACATAGATTTAAAAGAGCAAAAATAAATAATTCAGGAAACAAAACAAATAGGAGAAACTAAGTTTGCCTATTGCCACAGATATTATCTACAGCAATGGCTTAAGGAAAGCATTTATTGACCTTCAACGTGGAATATCTGCAATAGTACTGTTTCTCCTTGATAACATTGTATGTGGTTTCAAAAAGCTTAGTAATAAAAATAGATCATATTTAAGTCCTTTTTTTAACAATTTAGGACAGATTTTGCATCCATACTCTCATTTTAATATATACAATGCTCTCTTAGTATCAGATGAATAGGGAATCAGAGTGAGACCCTCAAGAAATGGTTGATTATTAGGTCTTCTGCAGTAGCGAGGGTAGGATGTTACAACCCCATCCTATGGTCAAAGAGTGCTGTGACACAATTCATTTCCATGGATGGTAAAAAGGATGATAGTACATGGATGGAGTGGTGGGAGTCGATTAGAAAAACATTTAGGAGAAAACTGGAAGAGATAACAGGAAGGGTTTTTAACTTGTTGACATCCATAATTGTATATTTACATGAAAATTACCAAGACATTGTAAAAAGTGCAAATTGTTGCTTGAAAAGATTAAAATGATCCCAGGTACTGCTGGGTGCAAAATGGAGTGCAGGGGTCAGAAAAGGCAGTTATGAGGCTTCTACACTCTTCCTGACAGGGAGCACTTTGGAGTAATGAAGCAAGTCCTCCAGAACAAAATGATTAAAGAAGGGATGGTCAGAAAGTAATCTGTTTGCATCTTTTTGGGGAGATCATGAGATTAATGAGTGGAAATGGCATCTCTACTTACTAGATTAGTGATAATTACAACTAGCCTAATTAATGCTGGTTTTTATCATTTTACAGACATCATCACCTTGAGATTGATGACCGAGGGTGCCATAGAATAACCCTGAACCCGTACGGCCTACTTCAGGCCTTTCCCAAAACCTGAAATGATTCATTATTCCTATAAAGCAGTCATTCTGTGCTAACTTATTTTACTTCCATCACCTTCCAAGCACTCTGCTAAATATAAGGGGTAGACTGGTTAATACAATAGGCTTGATATTTTCTCTCAGAGCTTAGAAGGAAGAAAAGATGAGATTAACATCAAGTCGGAAGAGTTTTTTGGGGCACACCATCAATCTAAGAGACTAAGCCTGTTCCAGGAGGTCATAGAAGTCAACTGGACAGTGAAGCTCTAAGATGATACGTGAAAATGGGGAGGCAGGGAGCATTCATGGTAAAGCAAACAGTGACATATTCAGGCCAGGATTTAAACAGAGACTCGTCTGATGAAATTAAATGGCTAGAAAAAGATGTGCAGTCATGCTGTTTGGTGAGTGGGCAGGAGCTAAACTGAGCTCATTCTTGTACTACTTGTTAATGATTTTGGATGTTATTTCCAGGATAATGGAGTCATGAGGGGGCTTAGCAGGGAGTGAAACGACTCACCATTTAGAATCGTAAGCCGGATGCCATGCAGGGTTTCTTGTTCTTGAAGATTTTCTTCGATTTGGCTCTAGCTCCAATTCCTTCATCTGCGATCTCATTCAAAGCCCTCTGCATGGTTTCTGTCAATTTCAAGACCCTCCTGTCTCCTTCTCCTTTCTAACTGTGTTCTGGGTAACACGATGGTTGTGTCTGCTTTGCCCCATCCTATCAGAATTTACAACTCAGCTCTTTTATCCACTACATAAATAATCTGCACATTAAATATTTGGTAATTTTCCTGAGCTTTGTGGTGGCCTTAGGAGGTTACCAGGAAGGAACTCATCTCAAAATAAGTGCCCATTTGCTATTTCCCTTGCTCTATCTGATTTTCTGATTTTTTTCATGGAGACATAAATAATATTTTCCTTTACATATTGAAAACTGTTTCACTCATGCTTCTAGAGCTCTTACCACCTTCTCTTCTATCATGAAACACTTGTCAATATGTTTCGCCCTGAAATACAACTCCATTCCTAGGATGAACTTTGAATATAGGCTGTATTTTTCATCTTCTAATTTGATAAACATTCAACCTGCTGTGCAGAACAACATAGCTTATTAGTGGTAAGTATAAAAGTTCACAAAGACAACCTAATTCTTCTGTATAAAACATGAAGACACCTTTGTTCAGACACTGATGCTCAAGTTCCTGGCCATCTTACTAATTGATGAATCTGAAGCAGGATTTGGGCAGTTTCCCTGATCTAGTATTCTTCCCATGGAGCTTGTGGCTCTTAGTATTTCTCAGGTCCTGGAGGCTGGGATGTCCAAGGCAGACTCCGTGCCTTATGGGGACCATGTTCCTAGTTTATGGATGGTGTCTTCTAGCTCAGTCCTCATAAGGTAGAAGGGATCAGGCAACTTGCCTCTTTCATGAGGGCACTAATCCCACTGGTGAGATCTCTGCCTTCATGTTCCCGAAGACTCCATCTCTTAATGCCAAGTCATCAGGGATTAGGACTGAACATATGAATCTTGCAGGACAAACATTTAGACCATAGCATGAATGGCTAAAAGGTATTTTTATTGTAATAATTTTGTTATAGAACCAGATCTATTGTCTTCAACAGGGTACAGAAACAGCAAACATTTCTTCCTGACAGTTCTGTGAGCCTTGAAGTTGAAGAACAAGACATAAGCAGATTCAGTGTCTGGTGATGGTTCTCTCCCCTGGGTCACAGACAGAGCCTCTGACAGTGCCCTGACCTTGTACAGAGGCTAAACCACGTCTCCTCATGCCCCCTGCCAACTGCCTCTTCTCACTGGCTTTCAGTGTATTATTAATACTACTGGCAATCCATCAGTGATCCCGCAGTGAAAACTCAAGCAGTACACTTTTAACACTTGTCTTACATGACCTTTCCAGAACCTATAGTAAGTTTCCTACTCATATTTCCTAAACATGCATTTGTGTCATCATTCCTACAACTTCTCTAAATGTCAGCACTTCTCAATCACCTAGAACAGTTCATCCCCAGCTCTACCTGACAGGAGGTGAGAATATCATGGGTGTGACACAAATCTTTGAGAAATGTTGACATTTAAAAATAATGAACGGAGGAGTGAAAAGCTGTCTGACCCCTAGAGCACATTAATTTGCTCTATTTTGTGGTCAGCTTTTCATTACTGTGACCAAATACCTGAGCGATCTAGAAGAGGAAAGGTAATCTGGTTCACGATTTCAGAGGACTCAGTCTGTGGCTGGCTGGGTTCAAGTCAGCAATGTCATGGTGGAAGAGGGAGATGGAGGAAAGCTGCCCTTCCCGTGACCGCCAGGGACAGGGTGGAAGAGTACATGAATGGAACAGAGCGGAAGGGGCCAGAGACAAGACACAGGCTGCAGCGGCAGTGCCTTATGACTCACTGCCTTTAACTAGGCCCCCATCAGCTAAGTCTTTGTCAGTCTTAATAATGCCATCAAACTATAAACCTCTAATACAGTGAAAGCCCTCATGATCCAGCCACATGAAAAGCCCCAACTTTAAATACCTGAGCTTTTGTGGTGTTATATTAGATCCAAACCATCACAATTATCTAGTCTTTATCCCCTAATACCAAAGAACCCTACATTACTTCTCCATAGAAATTTTCACAGAATTACCTGTTTGTGTAATTATCTATTTAATGTTTATCTTTACCACTAACCCCATTTCCCAACTAGCCTCTTCTACATCTCTGTCATCTTATTCCTGGATGTATCCTCAGAGGTCTCTCTGGAGGGGATCTCACTCTGTAGTTATTCAATACTGTGGGTTATATGAATGTCCAGACTGCCCACTTGTTTGCATACTCACCTACTTGCCTTTCATTCTGTAGTTGTGTGACTGTATGCAACTCTCAGATGGTAAGTGAATGCCCCTAAACTGCTGACAACAAATCCATAAACTGAAAGTATAGCCTATTCCTAAATTATGGTGAATTTCCCAACACCAGAGTCTTTCCTACTTACACCAATGATTATCCATTTGAGAGTTCTGTATCTCCATTATTTTATTGTTCTAATGACTGGATCTTAATTACATTCTAACTTAACCTAGAAAATAAAAGCATTCAGATAAAAATTGCAAGACTATATAAAAGAGAAGTGAGACTAAGAGATGGGAAAACTAAGTAGAAGACTCATACAAACATCAAAAATTTATTCTCACCTCCCTCTTGTCATAAAACATGTTTCTTTAATTTACTTAATCTTATAATAAATTCATTCAATATTCTTGAACCAAAAATATTTGGAGTTAATATAATAAGCAGATTTTTAGACTGCTGGCATTCTTGCTATGCTAGCAATGCCAATTAGACAATGGAACTCTAATGTTAGATTCTGAAGTATATTGTTCTTACAGATATTCATAAAATATTGTCAAAATCATCATATTTTAAATGGTCTATAAAATATTTTAGTAACACTTCCTTTTGCTCGTTTTTACTTCAAAATTTTATATCTAAAGATGCTATTGAATATAAAAAGGAGGAAATGCGTGGCAATATACATGCTTTATAAGCTACATGCATGTATGTATATTTCAAATATATTTTCCAATTATATAAGTTCATACGAGTATATAAAAATATCAAAATGATCAGATACATAATATACAAAGATGTCCTTTTGTAATAAGAGATGCATTCAATATAGCTTCATATTTCTCAATATATTCCCATATTTGAAATTCCATGCAATTTAATAATACAGTTCTGTTTTTGTAAAAAAGTCAACCTATACTGTATGAATACAAAATAAATCACATCATTTGGAAGCAAACATAATAGTATGGAAGTATAATAACTCCCATACCCAATTGCATCTTTTTATGGAAATTGCTTACATGGTATGGTGACATTATTTTCCTTATGAGTAATAAAAAAATGACTAAAATATGGTGTTTAAGCCAAGGGTTATGAACGGGTTTTAGCAAGCCCTTTGAACCTCCTCAAACAATATGGAAACATTCTGATATAAGCTTATAAGCATTTTTCTCAGAAGAAAAGCCTTAGAGCTTATCTACTTCTCAACAATAGGATCCTCTAAAATATATGTACCAATAATATACAGGAAAGGGCTTACAAATCCACAGCGAAGTCGGCAGTGAAGCTAATGAGGCTTCAAAATCAACTTTTTATATGAGGCTGTCATAATAATGTTGAAATGGAGGAAAATAAATTTAAGTTTTATCTCATTTTAATTTAACACTACTTGGTCATTTATGGGCTCAAAACATTTTAACGGGTGTGTATGTAGAAATCAGATTTTAATGTAAGTGAACCGATCAATGGCCACTTTGTGCCAGTAATTTCAGATATATTGCAATGATTAGCTGAATGGTTTTAAATTATTTGAAATCATCTCTGAAAGTTAGTAAACATAAATAACATTGTAAAAAGAAGCTGGAGGGGCTGGGGATTTAGCTCAGCGGCAAAGCGCCTGCCTGGCAAGCGCAAGGTCGTGAGTTCGGTTCCCGGTACCGGAGAAAAACCAAAAAAAAAAAAAAAAAAGAAGCTGGGATCTTAAGAGTTACATATAGATGTTTTTGGCCAGAGAACTTAATGTTACTCAAATGTGATTTTTGTGAAATGCAGCTTTCTACAAAGGGACGATGTTCACATACGATATAAATATGTATTGTACACAGACATGAGGGTATTTTGTTGCTACATCAATAAAAGCAACATCCATTGTCCAACCTTTACCTTTCAATCAGACACTGGAAATACAATATTCTACTTGAGAAGTAGAACTTGTTAGAGAAATGGCTTCTTGTTATGTCATGGAAGCTTATTAATGCTGAAATTTATCTTCACATATGTCATGTAAGATGCATTATCACCCATTAGATGTAGGTATAAGCTAAACAGTAATGGAGCTATTGTTATTTTTTCACCACAATATCCTCCTAGTGTGCATGCTGAACAGAGTTCTTCCTCCTAAATGGTAGACCACTCGAAATGATACACAATTAAGAAATATGCCATTCTACTGTGTTAAAGCATAAGCCAGGTGCAAGTGAGAAAATGCATGCAACAAAGAAGTCATTGCTTGCTCTATAAATACAATTCAAGAAGCTAATATTTACAATCCATACAATCTGGCTAAAGAAGCTATTTTTCAGCTTTGTAGTCAACACAAAAGATATTCTCATTTTTACAGAACATTGAAACTTCAGTTAAAAAACATTAGATAAATCTTTCAATACATACTACTTTCCAGATCTCTAAAATAGAAGTGTCTGTCTTGTAAAGATTATACAAGATATTCAGTTTTATTTTTAAAAACCTGCTATGCAACTATTAGGAACACTACTAAGACATTAAAGAGAATAAATATGATCTGATGACCTGGCTGAACAAATATAGAGAGTTTCTAAGAAAAATGATGACAGCTATTCCTACTTTGGAGTGGAATGAAATCTGCAGGCTGGAAAGCCAAGATGTACAATTTCTTTATCATTTGAAATTTCAATGTAGGCATAAATATGCACACACATGTATGTACACACTATGTGTGTATATATATATGCATTTGTGTGTATATATGTACATATATAGGCATATGTGTTATATATAAAGGGTGTGATAAAAAATTCAATGAATGTTTACTTCTTTTAAGTTATTACAGTAAAAGACACAGTGCATGTATTTCCCTTAAAAGACTATGGTTATCCCATTTTACCTACCCCTTCCTGAAGCATTTCTGAAAGTGTTCTTTCATGAGTCTTTAGTCGGGCAGTCATGGCTGTCAGGATGCCTGAAGCAATTCAGAAGTTTTACTTTTCATGTCATTTTGATTGGAAGGAAGAATTAGAAGTCACATGGTGCCAGAGCCAGTAAATAAGATGGATTAAGATGGATAATGTTTTTCTTTGACAGAAATTGTCATCAATGTTTGATCAATGAGAGTGATTATAAGAAAAATGAATGATTAAATTTTAAAACTTCATGGCAATGAAGTCAAATTGCCATTAGTCATTCTCAAAATACTGAAAATATGTTCTCTTGCTTTGAACACACTTATCCTATCATTCTTGGCAATGTGTCTTTTAATATAAAAGTTTTGTTTATTAAGTTTCAATTACCCCTTGTATATGTGTGCATGTATATGTGTGTGTATGTATCTATATACTTATGCATCCATCTTTATAATAGAATATATTGAAAGAATATATATATTTAGAGAGAGAGAGAGAGAGAGAGAGAGAGGGACTTATGAAAGTATCTTTGTATGTCAGGTCCCTAAACATCACCTGATTTCTCTCTTCCTTTCTATCGCATCACTTGCAAACCACACCCTTTGGCACCCCGGGGCTTAGCTATCACTCAGTGGTAGCAGAGCTTCTGCTCAGCAAGCCAAGGCTCTTGGCCCAATCCCCCGTATCTCTCCACAAATATTCATATCAAGAGAATGTTTATGTATTTGTTTTATAGTGTGATGAATTGAGTAGTTAAAAGCAATTATGAAATCTACATCTAAGATGAAGATGTTGGCATTGTAGAGAAAACTGATCTACGTGGGAAAAGTGCAAGGCAAAAATGCTAAAGTACAAAAAACGAAATGATGCCGACCCAGAAGATGAAATGAGAGGTGGTCCTAACCTCTGTGGATGCAGAGTATAGCTTTCAGTCCTTCCCATCACCGGTCTCCTCCCTCTTCTTACACCAGGATAAGTTTCTTTGTCACCTAAGTAATAAAAAAGGACGTGACCAAGGCAGAAAACAGAAGTTCGAGTAACAAAGTGAGCCCTGACACCTAGCTTATATGTGTCACGACAAAGATTCACTCTCAGGTATTCAGAGGTTCCTGCCCCATCCTGTGGCCTTGCCTATCATTATGTCAGAAACTCAGATTAGCCAGTGAGTGACTAAGAGTCCAGCTATCTGCTACAGAGATGAGCATAGAGTTCCAAAGAAGCCTACAAAATCCTCTTTTAAAATTCTCTGAGATTTTCTGTTTAAACATTTTCAGCAGGCTCAACAATACAAGATATACTTTTTTCAAAATAATGTTATCCTACGAAATCTGTATCTGACCCTCCATTACAATTACTGAGAAGGAAATTACAGTAATTTAGAGTTTACCTCGGATGAAATGGAAGATAATTTTTACAGGTTGTAAGGCGGCAGGGAAGAGGAAAGGCTGATGTTTCAATAGTCTTCCCAAAATGTTCACAGTGGCTGGAAACTTTGCATCAGCAGAGTTGCGACACTTACACCACCAATGTAGGCAGTACACACCTGATCGTGAAGAGGCTCTACTGCTGTCTCTGCAGAGCAAGGGGTCAGAGGGAAGGGCCAATCTTCACCCCAAGTGGTGATCCAGTTTTTAAAGGCCCTTTCCGTTGAAGTAGGGGAATGGAGGAATACATGAAAGTCCATTGGCATCATTTACTCAAGTGTTTTCTTGCTAAAGGAATTCCATGGTCAAATAATATTGAAAATTTGAGTTCAGTAAAGTTAAACAGGTTGCTTTATTTCATGTGCTTTAGTTTGATTTCACCGCGGGGCTCTTCAGAGCCTTTAGTATGTAAATATGCCTGGCAAAGCTCTATCTAGGTGCGGGATATTTAGAGGAGGTCATTCTCAAATTCAGTTGAGGAAAGAAATCCCTCTCTCCACTTTTCCTTTCTCCTCTTTCCTTTCTTTTTTCCCACTCTCCCTCCATCCCTTTTTCCCTTGTAAGAGGCCTTGGGGGCTACAAAGTGGCTCCAAATGTTCTTGCTGCAGGGACCTGCTCTGCTCCTGACCAGCAACGTGGGGGAAAATCTTTCCAGTGTTCCAGAAATTAGAAGATGGAATGACTGAGGGTTATTGTGACAAACAAATAGTAAAATTTTCTGAATTTAAAGGGCTGGGGGATGCTAATAATACAAAGCGCAAGGAATTCCCTTTACTGTTCTTTCCCTAAAGCCACTTCTGACTCAGCTCCTCAGGAGCCATGCAGTAGCCAAATACACCAGTTTCACCCTCAAATCCTAGGGGCTGGCTCTGATGCTGAACTGATTTTAATTAATTTCATAATGAGTTTGAAGAAAAACATTAGACTAAATTGGAAGATAAGGCTACAATAAAAACAATAGCCTATGAAAACTTTTAATTTATAAATAAAACACATCAAATTGTATCCTTTGATTTTCAATAAATTTTTCCTCAACTATTGACAAACTAGTGGCAAACATAAACTGCTCCTTACTGCTCTGACTAGATATCTTAAGGAGATGGTACTCTTTGTGAGATGTGTATTTAAAAAGCTTTAAGTAAAAAAAAAAATAATTCTTTCACCTTCTGAAATTTGGATATTTGTAGAATGAAGAAACACCCACTCAATCACTTTCTCCAAGGATGGAGAATATCAGTCAAAGATCTATGTTACAATTACCAGAAAATATACTCTTGGCTTGTAAAAACCATAGTCATGGCTCTGTGTCCCCTCCCAGGGTTTCAGAGTTTAATGTAGAAAACCAGGATCAGTATCACTAGGATCTGAAATCGCTGCTGAGGCTCACTGCCCCACATGAAATAAGATATGTCTCACCACTGGACTTGCAAATTAAACATAACTATATATAGTATACATATACATATGTGTATAAATGTATACATATATGTGTATAAATATACATATATTTACATATATACATGTATACATACATGTATATGTATATATAAACTAAGCAAAGGGATCAATAAAGCATATGAAACTTTCCTTTATAAAATTGTTTTTAAACTTTCATTTATAAAATTGTTTTTAAATCACAATCTGTAGATTAGACACTGTTGACTAACAGTAAAAAAAGGGTAGAAAATAGTGAAATTAAATACTTTAGTTTTTTAAAATATCAATTCATAATAAACATGGCTCTTATGAAACAGTGTGAATAGCATTTGGTCTATAGACAAATTTCTAATATATTTATTACACGATAACACAAATTTCTAACATTTATTGCATGATAACATAATACTTTCTTTTCATATTAATATTGTACATGCAATTTAAGGGACATTATTTTGAACATTCGACCTATGTATCTACAACAGGTCAGAAATTAAGGGGTAAAATGTTAACGTGGGATAGCACTGTGCTTTAATTATCAATAATCAACTTATTGTGTACTTCGGTAGCACACACACAATATTGTTATTGGCGCAGCCTTAGTTACTTTTGTTATGCGTCTAAGTCTAACTACACACATTCTAAGTGTACATTTATTCATGCCTCCTTTTCTGCGGGAATTCCCTTCAAAGTCATTACCATTAAATCACGCTATTTCTCCCTTAATCTTTAGAACAACCCTCAGTGGTATTATTGTTATCCACATTTTACAAATAAGAAAACTATAGTTACACATTTACCACGCCAGGCGTATTACATGGTAAAATGCATGCACTAGAGATAGACGTATTATAGTAGCTTATTTGCAAATTGAGTTTAAACCTTTTGTCTGTCCTAAAAGCCTCTCTTCCAAAGAGTCTTAAAAACTGATCAAATGTCTCTGCACTCTTTCACTTGCCATTTAGGTATAGGTGATACTTTAGTTCTCAAAGTAGGATAAATACTAAAATATAGATCTCACAGCCCAACTCCCACCTTTCTGAATCAGAATTCTTGCTAGATAGGATCATCTTTTAAGTTTTGTGAGTACTCATATGATGAAACAGCTATAGAAGCTACTGGACCTCATTACCAGTGTTGGAGGTTCAGTGAGACTGGGTTTTATCCATACTCCAAAGAAGGCACAGACAACAGCCTTCAGGGGAACGGCTCATGTGTCCCCTCAGTTTCCCCTCTCGAAGGATAAGAAGCACTGAGATGCCAGAACATGCTGACTTGAGGTCTTGTGTCCTGAAATCAGTTTGAAAGTTGCCAAGTTGCTTGATATTTTGAAAGCCGTGTTTCTCCCTTATAAAATGAAGACTATGATATCCTTTGTATCATAGGGGTATTATGGGGACTAAATAACAATGCCTCTTCCTGCATGAAACAAGGGCTGACACCCCAAGAGGCATCCTGTACCACATACTGTTAGTGAAGCAATCAGAAAGCATTGGAAGGCAAGAAGGAAATAGGATTCTGACTGCCAGTGTACCTTATCTTTCCTGCCTTATTTTTCTTAAATTGTTGTCCTAGAATAAGTTCTTCTCATCCACTGAACACCCGTTAAGCTCGGAGTAATCTCACTTCTCTGAATGATGTCCTCTCCAAAAAAAAATTTTTTTTCAGTGCTAGGGGTCAAAGCTAGGGCCTCCTCACCTGTGCTAAGTGGCCTACCACAGAGCTAAATCCAGCTTCACTTCTAAAATATTTTTAAAAGTTTACTGCAAAATTTATATATATACATATATACATGCTGTATATATGTACATATTTGGGCTACCTCTACTTTAAAATACAACAGCTTGACCTCCTCTCTGTGCCAGTTCTGGAGTATATCACAAATAGTGTGTTCTAGCTCACGGATATTGAAAACCAATGCGGAGTATTATTTTAAAATACGAACACTGCAAGTGTGTGTCATGATTGGATCCTTTACTACTAATAATATAATACACAAAAGCGAGTACAACTCATAGTCCTGGCTTATAACTTAATTCTAATAAGTAAACTGACTTGACCCTGTAGGGGAAAAGTTGAAGCACTAATCCAATCTTCACTGCAATAAAATCTAATGCCTGCGTGATTCCTGGGTACCTAACAATGAGACTAAACAATGTACCTATTTTATTTGCATATTCAGTAGCACAGCGCTCTGCTCCGTGAATGATGCTCTTCTGCCACTTGGTGGTGCTTGCCAGCGTCAGGATTCGCTTCTTGGTGGCAGTGTAACACTAGGCACACAGTCGGAGGAACAAATTCGCGGCGTTCCCATCGGAAAGGCTTTCTTCAAACTGTTTCATACTGTACAGAACCTCTGTGGAAGCAACTGTATTTGTTAACCAGTCATAAACCAGTAATTAACTCCTTTGGAGCCTTAAGTTACTTCCGGCGAAATGTCTCCGGAAGAGTACATGTTATGAGAAACCATGCCAAAAATTTACTTAGCAGAGAATTCAATAAACAGTTTTTCTCTGCGAAGAGCTTCTACAAAATTCTACTGCAACAGCCAAGCCTTGAAACCCTAACAGGTCCTGTCTCATTATCATAATCACTGCACACACCCTTCTGAGGACTTTGCTTTTACTTTCAAGCGTGACTTATTTTCATAAGCCTGATTAGTTCTCACGCCAGCCTCGCGAAGGCAAATGGCATTTCTCCCGCGGCGCTGAAGCTGGATCTACGCGGAGCTTGCGCTTGCGCTGGCATCTCTGCTGGGAGGCAGGTCTGACGCCGTGTTTTTGCAGTATCACCTGGCTCTATCTACTGGACATTGCATTTCTTTTAAGAAGTTAGCTGCTCGGTCTAGAAGCCGATTTTCTGATGCCTCCAACGTCTGGTCAAATTGATCTGTTTTAATGGAGTCTTCGTCAGCGAGGAGCGATGCCACTTACTAGAATGTTGGGATCTGAGCTTAATTGCAGAACAGTCGCAGAGATTCAAAAATCCTCGGAGGTGGGCGGGGGCGGAGATGTAAGATAAAGGGATTGCAGGAGAGAGAGAGAAAGAGAGACGGAGTGACAGAGAGGGAGAGGCAGGGAGAAGGAGAGAGATTTCTTTGAGGCACGGAGGTACTGCACAATCACACCTCTCAAAGGAGAAGTTAAAAAGCAAAGAAGTGGGAGAAGGTTGGAGGTTAAAGTACTTAAAAAGATTGCTGGGCACGATTTGTTTTTCTGGCGGTGTCTGCAAAGGAAAGAGACTCCCCGGTTTCAAAGTCTGCTGTGCCTCTTTTAAGTGATTGGGAACGGACGCTAATTGCCTGTTAGAGGCTGTCAAACAATGCTCTTCCCGGTCCAGGGAGGCAGAAGCCCAGAGAAGGAAGGGGAATTTGGAGAGGGAGCCTGAGGGTTCCCGAGGGAGAGGCAGAGGAGCCGGGAGAGGGAGGCGCGGCAGAGGGGGATCCTGAGCCTCCGAACGATCACACACCAAACTCTTGCGCATCCAAAGCACAGTACTGCGGCAGCCACCCGGTCGCGGGGAAGCTGCCCCGTCCCCCTGTACCCCCTTTCTCCCGGGGCCGCGGGCGAGTGACCGGGACGCCTCGGGCCGAGCAGGGGTCCGCGCGGGCGCAGGGTGGCGGTCCG
>NW_004955403.1:7119884-7173636 GCF_000276665.1 Chinchilla lanigera
CCGCCCCAGACCCTCCTCCTGCCCGGCCGCGGGTGCGGGTGCGGGAGCGGGTGCGGGGGAGACAGCCTGGGGCGCAGGGCTGCGCCGGGGACCCAGAGCCGGGGTGGGGGCCCGGGGATGCTTCCACTTGGCTCGGAGTGGCGAGAATCTGGGGAGATAGCGGTGGGGTGGTTTTCCAGCTTCGCTGAGCAGAGCGCTAATCCTAGGGGAAACACTAAAAACCCTCTCCATCGTTAATGAAAAAGTCTGGCTAGGATGGGCGAGAAATAACTTTATGCGAAAGATGAGCGAGGAAACAGTAAATCAAATGGAGACTGCAGAGGAATCGTTGGTTCCTGGCAAAAAGTGCCGCGAGGGTGCGAAGGTCTCGCTGTCAGAAAGCCCAGATCACAGAGTGTGGGGAAGTCGATTTCAAGACAACCCATTTCTCTCTTTTCCTTTTTCTCCCTCGCACTCTCCCAGGCTCCCTCTTTCTCTGATTTGAACGAGGCTGATTGTGCAGTCAGACACCCTCTTCTGGCTCCCAGGCTCCTAGGATGAGGGTGGGTGGAGGCAGAGCCTTCCGTCCCCAAGGCCGGGCGCTGGCAGGCTGGTGGTGAACCACCCGCCGGCGGGGACTCTTGCATTTCTGCACAGGATTTGGGGGAGAGGCTCAGGCGGCCCTGTTGCCTGCTCGGGTCCCTTCTGAGTCTGAGGGCGAGATCTTGGCCAGGCTTCACTCCGCCGCCGAAGCCTCCCAATTCAGCGGGGCCGGAGGACGGGAGCTGCTGCGCTCCTCTCCGGGCTTCGCGTTTCAGCGTGACTCCCTGTAGTGCACGGGGAGGAATTGCGGTGTGATTTCATTGGCGTTCTCCACTCCTTTCACACGCCTGGATGTTGTCCTCTAGCTCTGGTCTGTTCTAGTTTTTGCAAGCCTGTCTGTAATTTTTCCTCTTCTGTAAATGTAATTCTGCTACAGTTAAATCGGGCTCTGAATAAAGTGGCTTGCAGGGATGTCTGTGAGCCATGCAACTTTTGGGAAGAGGGGATGCCTGTCACTGGCAGATGCTAAAATGTGTAGTTGTGAGTTATTACTGATGTAAAATTCCAAGAGGAAAATTATTATACCTCACTCTGATTTTTCCTTTTCAAAAGAAGTTGATTTACAGCCCTGTTAGATTTGGGTCAAGGAATTGAATTTCTTACGCTCTTGATAATGTCTAAATTTGATGTTTTTGTAAAACTCGACATCTTTCTGTCACTTATTCTTGGATCGTGCATGCATGTATGCTGTTTTTGAAAGATAAGTGCTACTTTGGAGCTGTCTAATCACTTTTTAGATGTTTTGTTATAGGGATATTAAACAACCGCCCAAATCAGTTGTTTCAAATGTCGATGGCTTTGCAGTCCAACGTTACTGACGTGTTTCCCCTCCTTAAATACAGTATTGTTTTAAGAAATAAACAACTTAAGTGTGAAATTGGCGTTGTCTATCAAGAAATTCACTATTAGCTAGATATCTTAAAGGGATCTGCACAAACTGAACAGAATGAATAGTTTTTTAGGCAGACTGTCAAGAACTTGGCACCCCCCTTTCCCCTGCTAACTTAGGGGTGATCAATCTCCATTTGTGGCAGACAGACCACCACAGAAAGCCCTGTCGCTGTTTATCTTTATTATTGGGGCTTTGTTTTCTCTTTGTCTGGAGAAATCCCAAATAGAAGGCTGCTTCAGACCTTAAAACAAAAGAATGATTAACGATGGAGCAATGGTAAAATGGCAGAGACCTCATCAGGTCTTTTGCAGAATGTTGAGTTTTGGGGTCACAAATATCATCCCCTTAATGAGGAAAAAAATAAGCAGGGAAGCGTGTCTCAAACTTTCATTCACTGCTGTCAGTGTGAAGCCAAGCTGAAATGAAACAACATTATCAGAAGAAGATACTGAAGGAGAACTGACAAAAGAAATGCGAGAAATAGAAATGAATATTGGTCATTTAACCAGCTTTGGAGGTTATCAGTAGTGTGACCTTGTAGAAATGTGGTTGTTGGAATTAAGATTTACGACAGCTCTTTAGAAAGCTTCGAGATTGTGCTTTTGTGTTAAATTCTGTCACATGTTTTTAAATGACTGGAGTGTTCTCTTTAAATTTGAGGTTATGATGATAGAGAAAATGATCTCTTCCTCTGTGACACCAACACCTGTAAATTCGATGGGGAATGCTTAAGAATTGGAGACACTGTGACTTGCGTCTGTCAGTTCAAGGTAAGATGTCTTCTATTTGCATCTTCTAATTCATTAAAGAGGCTACAAGGCAAGTATCTGCCTTTGCAACCTATCACTTGGCAATTTATAGCTATGCAAGCTAAGAGGAAAGCTGGCACCAAGCAAAATACTGGCAGGAGAACCTGCTGATGTCAAGAAGACATATGCTTGTTGGAGAACTGTATATGCCAGAGTTATAAATGCTGCTGGAGGTAGAAAGCTTCAGGTTGTACTTTGGGGACGCAGAAGGAAAATTGTTTCTCTGATCCCTCTTGCATACAATTTATGTGTCACCTGGCTGGGTATAACAGTCAAGATAGTCAAGGGGCAAAATGTGTGCATTTGTACTTTGGTTCTGTTTGGCTAGAGCTCTCAGCCGTTGGTGTTACTGCTCTTTGCTTTAGTGGCATTATGTTTCATTATCATGACAATCTGATTGAGTTTCTAAATCATCTGTTACTAAGGTGACTTCAAAACTACTGTGCTAGCTGTGAAATCACGGCCCTTGTTAATATATATTAATTTATTCCTGGCTACCACATTCTGTGGAGATAAACCTACCAAGAATCCATTTGCACACATAGAGCCACAAGCCATTTCATGAACATCAGAAAGACGCACTTTGTCTTGTGTCACAAAAGTTTTTAACAATGAAAATAAAACAGAAAGAGGGTGCAAACTAGATACCATCAAACGAGGTTAGTAATATCTGCTAAAGATAAAACTCTTGGTGTTGTTGTTATGGCCGTCATTTGACACATGTGTTCTATTGTGCAAATTAAAAACTGTCTTTCTCTTCCACAATATTTGTATAATCACATGTACTTTCCAATTGCATAGATGCTGTGCTAGCATACTATAGTCACCCTTGAGTATTATTGAATTACTATTCAAAATATACTTGGACAACCAACATAAGACTCAACCAGGAAACATGCATATAAACAAAACTATATGTATATGTGAAATCAGGAACAGTTTCCAAACGTGTAAGGAAGAGCAAACGTATAGAATAAGTTCAAACTCAAACTCAAGCTCATGCCTAAATATCTGGGTTTATATGTGATGTTTAGAGTTCACACATTTAAATATTTCAGATTGAATTCAGCCTCTCAGTGAGATAAGGAAACTCACACTTAAATGTGGTTTGAGTGACCTTTAGATGAGCTAAAGCCTTCAAAGATATTATTTTCATCTTTCTAAGAAACCAAACAGAGCTACTGATATTTGTAAAGTGCACCATCTCCTGGTGTTCAGGTGCTTCTATGACTGTACCACAATCCTTAAGACCATGCTGTCGTGCTAGAAACTTAGTATTGCGTGCTTAGCATACGTATGATACCAAATTCCAAAGTCTCTGCTACCCTGCACAGTGCAATTATGTTCTTTCAATGAACTGCATGGGGGAAATGGCACATGAGAGCTCCCCCAATTCATACTTTCTCCAAATACTAACTAAAGGAAAGAAAAACAATTTGATAAATCATTAATCAAAGGCCCATAGGACTTTGTGGGAATTTTTCCCCTTTAATTTTGTGATTCCTATACATTTTTCATTTTTGCAACCAATGACAGATATAAGGAGCAAACTTGTAAACCTTATAAAGTGAACCAGCAAGAAAGCTCCTCACATGGAAGGTCATGGTTCTAAGATTTCACCGGGGATGAAGGCTGGGCGGAATTGATAGAACTCTAAATGGCTGCACACCACTACATGGAAATGCTTAATTTTCATGTCTACTAAAGGACCTGTGTTCAATTTTTAGCTACAATAGAGGATTTGGGTAAAATTTTTATCAAAAAAATACTAGTGTTTTTCACATATTGGGCAATTGCATTTATCATTAATTTCAACAGTTGTTGAACGGAAGAGATGAGGGACAGTTAATGCAAGTTCAGGTAGGAAATTGCAATGGAAATGTCCCGTAATTGTAGCGTTTTACACTTTTGGCTTCTTACTGCTACTCGTGTATGTATTAGGGTAGCTGTCAGTCTGGCAGGAGGAAGTAAACATCATCTTCCTAATGGGAAACATAGACTTTGCATATGTGATGGATACATAATGGCTGATTAAGTTGAAATCAGAGAAAACATAGTACTTACGTAGGAAGAACCACACATAGGATATTTTAAGGTGAAAACATCTTGATTCAGTCTGTTACCAATACTTCCACATGAATGTGAGGGTTTTTGTTTTGGTTTGGTTTGTTCTGGGGGACACTGTTCTAGTGTCTGGTAAAGAAGAGCCGAAAAGGTTACTGTTCTCCATACAATTCCAAACTTGGGTTTCTCCTGTATTTTAAGATGCAAGCATGAGTTCTTCCATTCAAAATGGAATGCAAACTTAAGTCTCTCTGGCTGAGACAAAATTTTCGAAGAGAAATGGGCACATATGTGTATAATGTATGTCTTCCAATTTGGATTATGGTTGAAGTGCTAAAGTGAAAGTAAATTAACTTTCACCTCTTTAGATAATTTTAAATAAACCATTCTTTACTGTTAAACCATATTGTCTCATTCTTTTTTGCAATTGCATAAGATAATTATTTTCCTTGAAAAGATGAAGAAGTTAAGGCCTGTAAATATAAGAAATTTAACTTGTAGTGATGATTCTACAGTTTGAAACTAGGCCTTTTGATATTAACCATGTTTCCTCAGAATATTCTATATGCGAGTGAACCTATCAGTAACACAACAAGAATGCCACTTTGTCGTGGATAACTGTTAATATCCAAATGAAAATAAGTCAACCATCCCTAATCTGGAAATCCAAATTGCAAAATGATCTAAAATTCAACATGATGCTCAAAAAGCTTTGGATTTTGAACATTTTACAATTTGGATTTGTAGGCTGGGGTGCTCAAGGATAATGTCTATGCAAATATTTCAAAATACCCAAAACTCCAAAATGTGAAACATTTCTTCTCCCAATATTTTTGGATAGGGTATACTCCTCTTATCACCCATTCTTAGGGCCAGGGATATAGCTCAGTGGCACAGTGTCTGCCTGGCAAGCACAAGGTCCTGAGTTCGATTCCCGGTACCAAACAACAACAACAAAATTACAACGCATTCTTAGGTTATAGTATGAATTGGAAAATACCCTGCAATCTCTTATATCCTGCCCTTCCTTTTTTATTCCGTTCTTGCACTGTCTCTGAGGACAGAAGTTTAGAAGAAGCAGAGAGATGATAAATAGATACATCAAAGAAAAAAGGAAAACAGGAAGGGAAAAAGGAAGACGGTGGGAGAGAAACACAGTTATTCTTAGTGCCGGTTATACAATAATCAATGATCCCTTCATGATTTAACAATATGATGAAGCCTTATGCTTTTCAGGTATTATCTAATTCCAAAAATATCTAAATATTTTCATTTAGTAAGCCATCCTTTAGATCTGCAGATGTCCCAGTTACTTGGGCTGCATAACAAATTGCCCAGAATTTAGCAGTTTAAGACCATGAACATTTATTTTACTCACGAATCTGCAGTTTGGACAAGGCTCATTGGGATCAGCTCCTCTCTGCTGTCTGTGTCATTAGCTAAGGGGTGGGAGGATTAACTCAGGTTGGTGCTCTATTATCTCAGGGTTCTGACGCATGTCTGACTGCCAGCCGCGGACCTTGGTTCTCCTCTGTGTTGGTCTCTTTGTAAGGACTACTTTGGGCTTCTGCACAGTGCATGGCTGAATTTCAATGGTGAGCATCCAGAGAGAGAGAGAGAGAGATGGAGGCAGGTAGAAGTTGTATCTTTCAGTGACCCGGCCTGGGAAGCCACAGAGAGTCTTAGAGACCTGCCGTAACATGTTTGCACGTAAGACATTGTAATCACAGAAGTAACAGCTACTTTTGAAGAGGTCAGAGCCCTGCAACATATGCAGGATTTTTATGTTCTTCATTTTTTGGATGAGAAATCTACCATGTCCCAAACTATTCTTCCTCAATCTTTGACAACTGGGAATATAAGAGAATTCACTTAACATCTGTTGAGCACTGTCTATCTGCCAGACTCTGGAAGGTGCAGACAGTGTATAAAACATAAGTCAGACTTAACTTTTAGATGCTGAAACCTCAGTTTAAAAAATGTCCTTATGAAGCAAACAAGCGATAAATGATATGAAACCCTTCCAACATTATTCTTTGTAGTACAAATGAATCGCACATATTCTGATGTCTCAAGTTGTTGAATCCAGTAGTGTGGTATGTGGCCGACTTCTTAAGCACTGTGGACATTTTGGAATCAAAATTGTTTTATCGAAAAGCACATATTTGGAAAATAAACAGGATTTTTAAAAACATCTTAAGAAAAATAGAATCCCTTTTTCGTCTGAAAGTTTGTGCAATACATACATTTATGGGCTTCGCCATCTGCCCATGAGTCTTGTTCTACCTTTTCCCAGCCCGTTACGTGACCTTTAATAAGTCATTTCACATCTGAGGATGTGCCTTCATCAGAACCAGCAATATATGATTACTGCTGAAAATTATTTCCAGTCATTTGCCGTGTTTCACTGCGGTAGCTAGCCTGTTTTCATGCAGAGGGTAATACTGCTTTCCTTTGTTTTCTAATAGAAATTCCATATGCCGGTATTGTTCCATGTTAATTTTGCTGGTTAAAATACCTGTCAGGAAGGCAAATAGTTTACGTATTTACAAGTAATTTTCCATAGTATTTCGTATTTTAATGACCTGACTTTGTTAATGCCCCCCAGATATTATCCTAGTTAACTATTTCGAATGGAGAAATTAAGCCAGAAAGTTAAATAGTTATTGAGTAATGTACAGGAGCTGGGGATTTAGCTCAGTGGCAGAGTGCCTGCTGGGCAAGCGCAAGGTCGTGAGTTCGATTCCTGGTACCAGAAAAAAACCAAAATATATATATACACATATATATTTATTGAGTAGTGTACAAAAGGTTCCACAGTGAGTGAAATTGGAGAACCCAGGACTACAGTCCTACTCTTGAGCTTTAATGATTTTGAGTATTCTTCTTTCTTGGGTTATTCATATTAATGAGTGCAAGTCATGGTACTAAGGGCCAAAAGCATCGTAGTGATAATCTGCAGTTAAGCTCTTCTCAGCTCCATACAAATCTCCCTTTTGGCTTGTGCCTGGGACTTGGCAGCTCTGTTTTTAGCACTGTTCACATTTGGCTTCCCGCACTCTGCAGAAGCAACATATGAGTGCTGCATCAGTTTATTTGATATTTTAAGATGCCTATCAGCATTGTGTAATAGCACTCGACAAAGATAATAAATACTTCCCCCTCCCCACTCCCAGTCCCCTGACTGAATGTTTGTGTGATCTGCAGCAGTGCGTGAGAAGGATGAAGAGAGAAATTTTAGGGAGTGAGCAGAAGAAGGAGTGGACCAAAAACTCTACTCACAAAGTGCTGTAACTCAAGTTAAATAGGGAGATTCAGAGATAACCCTGACCAAGGCAAGCATGCTGGAACCGAAGCATGAGAAGTTTGCTAGTCCCATCCACACTAATTTTGTCTCTTGTGTCTACTGAAGGAGTTAGCAAGTCTGTTGCCCGTAAGGGTACCAGCTGTTTCTTTTTCCTGATCTCTCTTTTTTGTACTCAAATATCCTCTCAAAATTCGTGAGCCTCCTGAACCCTACCTGCAGTCCCCTGTCCCAGGTCCTGAACACAGCACATTTAGCAAGCTCTTAGCCATAGGACTGTTCGCCTTGCTGGCTGTGATCCTCAGGGGAACACCAGCCCCATTGATTCCTTTTCCCTGCAGTGCTGCTAGGTGGACAGTAAACCATTCACTGCTTCTTGGCTCGTGCCTTCCGTCTCGATAGGAGCGGAGATGCTCAGGCCAGTTTTCAGATGTAAGTAGGTATATGTATACATATTTAAAAATTTATAATTAAACACATATAACTAAATATATAATAATACTTGTATAGCATACAATTATTATATAATATATGTAATTTATAATATATAACATTATATATTATAAGTTTTATGTATATTTCCCCTTAATAGGGTGCTGTCCGGTCAGAAATAAATTGCTTGAGATCAAGACTAGTAAAGCTTAGCAAAAAGTACTAATCAAACCAGTTTTTAAAATATATCATATAAATAATGAGTCTAGAAATCATTTGTCTACCTGTGGAAAGGAATTATTATATAGAAGACTTCCAGAAAGTCTAGATTATGAATTGTATGAAATAAGGATAAAGAAGATCTATAAAATATGTAATAAATCATCCCATTAGCAATTATCACCATCGTAATTTGAGTGTCATAGTATTTGAATTTATAGTTTGAGGAGAAGTAGATCAAAATTAGTAATATATAACATTTATTTTATTCACAGATAAAGAACAGGAGTCATAAGACTCATTTCAGAGAACAGTGACTTATACCATTTGTAAATGTGACAGAATGACTGAGCTATTGTACAAAAGAAAGAGCGAGAGTTAAACAGCTTATTTGAAGTAAGGAAGTATATGCATTATCATATATACATTCTCAAAAACTAGAGCATAAATATTTACCTTACATGTTTCACAATTAGATTCTCAGGGTTTATTTTTATCTTTTGCATGAGTCATTGACCTGGGGTATACTTGTGATGGCTTTAGGTTTATTATCAGATAAGTTCAAACTGACATAGCTACCCCATTAAATCATTGTGTTTCTGTAGGTATCATCAACTTATAGCACATCAGAAGCCCAAATATTTTACTTAAAATTGAAAACAGAAAAGTATTTGCGCACATATCTGTATGAAGGATCTTCCTTACTTCGTTTCTGACATAAGTAAACATTTATAAAACTCATCTTAATCATTACATCTGTTGTAATTAAACAATGAAGTGATCAGTAGTAGTAATCATGAGATAATCACATCCTTGGTGTAATTAGCAGGTATAGGACACAGCCAAGTATCTCTAATGCCTTAGAGTGTGATTATACTGTGATGGCTATACCCAGTAGGTTGCCTAATTTCCATTGCAAAAATCTGTACTTTTATTATGATATTGTTTTTAGAAATGAACTTCTCTCTTTCTGAAATGTATATTAGTAGCCATACTTTGGAGTAGCCAGTAAAGTTTACTTATAGTTCAATATCTGTTTAATTTTTTCTGTGTTCAATCAGAACAACTAATCTGAAAACAATAATATGCAGGATAAGAACCAGTTTTGAACTCCTACCATCTTGTATGGTGAAGCTCTGCATCATTTCCAATGTTTTTTTTTTTTTTTTTTTTTTTTTCATGACTTGTTACTGTCTTTGATTGATCAATCTTACATTCTTAGGTCTGGTTGACTGAGCAACTTTGTTGAAGATAATAGTATGTAATAGAGCAACCATTGTTAATTCCTATCATTTTATTTTGAAGTCATGTATCATTTTGTTGTTTTCATGTTGTTTTGATTTTATCTTCATTGTTCTGTTAGGTTTTTTTATGTTTAAAATAAAAAAAATTAAATAATAATTTTTTCTATGTTCCATAATCTTGATTCTGGATGCCATCTATGTCAATATCCACTGCTTTAATGATACATAAAATGAATTAGTAAATCTATATCTTATCTGAATAGCTAAAAATTTGTAAGATTGAGAAGACAATAGGAAAAAAAAAACCCAAAGGGTAACTGGAGTTTTTGCATTTCAGCTAAGCATTTCTGCTCCGAACACAATTCATTGCCTTATTTTGAACAGATTGAACATTGCGGCATGGTTTAACTTTTCTCTACCAAGTCAGTTGGGCTGTGAGCAGAAAAACAGTCTTATACAATCTTGATTCTTCTTGCTGCATCTTCTGCCTGCTGCTTGTCCAATCACTATTGGAGTCATCAGTTAATTTGGGTCCTTCTTGTTCCCTAGTCTAAATCAAGTGGCTGAGTAGACGCCGCCGTTGGGTGTCTATCAGTGACGCACTCACAGGGCTGAAGACTTATAGGCCCTCATGGGAATCACTGAAAGTGAGGACAGGTGGCTGGTTCTGTAAATGGGTATTTGTGCTCAGGGTGCCGGAGGAATGCAGACCGCAGTACTAACCACAGACTCACGTCCTTGTGTCCCCAGTGCAACAGTGACTACGTGCCTGTGTGTGGCTCCAACGGGGAGAGCTACCAGAACGAGTGCTACCTGCGACAGGCGGCGTGCAAACAGCAGAGCGAGATCCTCGTGGTGGCCGAAGGGTCGTGCGCCACAGGTATGTGCGCAGTCCCCTGAGGCCTTGAGTGGACTGAACCCAGAGCTCACGTCTCGTGTTTGCTGATAGGCTACCTCCGGACCGATTGTTCTGTCTATATATTGACTGAACAGGCCTCTTAGTCTCTTGTGTAAGGCGGGAATTAGTCTTTTTCCTTGTTACATTTGAAATCACTTCTGGGAGAAAGAGCAAATGTGTTGTAAGGACATCGGCAGGTTTAAATATATTATTTAATAAAGTGCAGATGGTTGAATAAAATATAATTGAATAGATTAAACACTGACAAGAATTCCAAATTGTCCAGACAGACACCTATATGAGGAAACCTATGGATGGAAGCATGAAGTTTGTTTTATTTTGCATGTTTGTTTTGAAAAGTAGGAGTATCTGTTCGAGGGCAGCTTCGCAGATCCGAGTTCTAAAGTTAAATCCTAACACCAGTAGCTCTGCAGAATGGTCTGGTTTCCATTTAGCAGTTGCATTGAAGAGTGTATTGGTGGGGGACGAAACTTGTGCTGAAGTTCACCCCTTCTGACACAGCTAATTTGAGATTCTAGAAAACATTTCATTTATAGTGTACCAAGAGTGCAGTAAAGAAATGAAGGAAAGAAAGTGGCTTCATTGCTCATTATCTTTTCAGATTTCCCTTTCGTGTATTAGTTATTAGACCCTAGCAGAATTACAGGAAGGAGAAAAGAAAAGAACATAGCCCAGCTTGATAAAGCAATGCTTCCACTGAAATGAACCACTCTTCCGGTTAGGACTGAGTTATCTATGTCACTTATATTAAAGAAACTTCCATGTCTCATGATAGTCATCCTTAATGGCAAGTAAGGATCCAGTGAGGCATGTGTAGTCACAAAAATAGTAACGCTATAAAACATAAGCTCCTTTCAAAAACAGAAGCAGAGCGTATCAGGAAAACTATTTTATTCAACAACCTCTCTTAATTAAGCAGGTATTCCTGCTTCAGGACATTAGAATAACAGTTGTGTGCTTAATGGTAGAGGCGGGGTGGGAAACCCCCAAGGAGAAAGGCCTCGTCTTCCTTAAAAGATTATTTAATGTCCATTGATTGCTAGTCATTAATAATGTTTTAAGAAGTACTGACCACTTCCAACATTCCTAAAAAATCAGCGGACAACAATTGGTGTCATTTCTCACGGACAGTGATCTAGGGGTTCTGGCTTTGTTTAAGTAGTTTTTTCTCCTAAATGTTCCTAGCCTCAGGATGTGAACACCCTCTCTAGAAAAGCAGTTGCAAGACAGGCTGGACTGACGCTTCAAGGGCCTCTCATTTGCAAGAGCAGACAGGTCTCCGCTGAGGGTGCTGGGTGAGAAGTCATGAGTAACGCGACAGCAGTGCAGAGGCGTTGGACAGGCTTTCCCAGCAGGGAGGAGAGGACAGCGAGCTGCCCTCACAGGGCCAGGGAACAGAGGAGAGACAAGAAGCAAACTAATTATGAAAAGTCAGTCAGCTGTACCAAAGGAACAAAAAATGAAAAATGATCCTGTAGAACAAATGAAACGGGAAAAAAATAGAACTTTGTTTCCCAGATACCAGGAAGGTTGTAGGTAGTTAGCAGAGCATTGCAGAGAGCGTTTGCTTATACGGGCTCGAGGATAGCAGCCTTTCTTTGTGAGGACCGGTGAGCAATAGGTGTAATAGACTGACCTAGGGTTTTGGTGATGCCGAATGACATTTGGTAGGAAGAATCTCTGTTTCTTCCTTGCCAACCTCTGAGTTCCTGTCAGCACATAGAGTCACAGTCTCCTGATTCATTCACATCTCTTCATTCTAGTCCCTGATGTGCCGGTTGTACTATGAAAATAACACTCAGCCAAGTGGGGAATTTAATCACCGTAGAGTAAGCTGTCCTTCGCTCATTCACACACTTAGATATGCACAGGACGGCTTAGCGAGCCAGTTTTGCTGAGTGATCCTTCCACTGACTGGTACTTTCAGAGAGCTTTTGCATCTGTCTGCTGGTGGAAAGACCACAGTCATTTTGATTAACCAGGTCTGACTGTAAATAAATTGTGGTTCTGACTTCTACTCTAAGAGGGCTCCTAATTCTTCTCCTCATAGATTTTTTTAATTTATTTTTTATTGCTGTTTGACACCGGCTAGGTGGCAAGTTGTAATTTTTTGAAATAAAAATCCATAGAAGGTATAATTTTATATTTGTTATATTTCATTAAACTTACAAATCTTTTTTTTTTCTTTTTGTCCAGAAAATAGTTTCTCTTTGGACAGTGTCCTCAACTCCTTCAGTGTCAGTTTAATGTCTTTGCTTGTATGAAGTATGTTGATTGTGAACCCAAATTCAAGCCCAGCAGCATGACATTTTTCCCCAGTGTGTCTATATCCAGTAGGCTAATTAACTCTGCTTTACCACGATGGCTTATCTTATAGTTGAGAAAACCTTAATTTTTCATAGCTTTTTCATAATGACATCATGATCTGAAGTGATCCTTTTCCCAAACTTCTCTCCTTTTCTTTTTCAGCTATTTAATTAACTTGGGTCAGAGCAACACCTCATCCTAAGCACCATATCCACTCCCTTTTCATGGCACTGGGAATTGAACCCAAGGCCTTCACACTGAGCTACCTCCCAGCCTCCCTGCTACTTTACATTTTGAAACAGGGTCTCACTGATTTGCTGTGTTGGCCAAGCTGGGGCTGAACTTGTAATCTTCCTGCCTCAGCCTCCCAGATGCTGGGATTAGAGGCTCGTACTGCCACACCAGGCAAGAAGCATGCCTGTTGAATTTTCAGAGACATACAAACTGAAATACTGCTGCTACTTTTTTTTCCCCGATTTTCCTCAGCCATACATATTTACGAGAAAACTTATTGATGAGTACATTTGTTTACTCAATATTTTAATTATTGTGTTCCAGACAGTGCTTAAACATTTAAAGTAAACCCTTGTACTGCAAACCTCAAAATAGCCAGCTTAACGAGAATGACATTCCGATACTCACTGAAGAGAAAAACAGGTTTAGGAAAGCTAAATAGCATTCCTTATGCCATCCGTTGAGCAATGGTACAGTCTATGATGTAGTCCATGATGAACGCAAATAATAGCAAAGCTCTTACAATTTTATCTGTGAAAATATACTAAGAGGAAACTAAGCAAAGATTGATCATTCAAGCACTGTCCTGTCCAAAAGAAAGGTGCTGTCGCTTATGATTTTTTTCCCTGTTAAAAAGGATGTCCTTCTATTCCTGAAATGAGCACATCCCCCTCTTCATCCCTTACCATTGAACTCTCAAATGAAACGACTAAAATCCCGTCTGCTTATGAGTTTACTAAGAATATTTTTATTACGAATTAATCTCCCAGTTTATTGCCTTTAAAGAACGAATGTGCTGGCCCGAGGACACGGGCCTCATGATCTCAGTGGCCAGTGAGTGAGCTGCCATTCTGACTTAACACGGTGACAGAACCTAAGAGTCACTACCGAGACAACAGATCGGCCGCTGCTCCTTAATGGAAGTGTTAGCAGTGAAACAAAGAGGGTCGTCAGAGAGATGCCCGCTCTTCTAGCTGTGTCAGCCTTCTTTAGATTTTTCGTTTCTTTTCTGAGCATACGTTTGTGGCACAAAATAGTTACACTCATCTCGGGGAATTGATACATGTACCTAACCAACCAGGTCCCTTACCCACCCCCATTCTACCTCCTTGCCTCCCTCCCCACCATCGCACTTTTATTTATTTATTTATTTTTTAATCTACATTTTAGATTTCCATATTTGGGTTTTCATACACCATGCCACTTTCTGTGTAGTATCTTTGTGTGTTGGGTGGGGGGGTACTAGAGTTGAATCCAGGACCTACATCCCTAGGATTCTTCTGGTTTTTTTTGGATACAGGGTCTCACTAACTTGCTAAGTTGCACCAGCTGAGCTTAAACTTGCACTCCTCCCGCCTCAGCCTCCCATTGTGTTGGGGTTCCAGGCATGCACCACTGTTAGGTATTTCTTGATAAAATGTCCTTGAGATAGGAAAATAAAAGCAGTACTTTTCTTTGGTTGGATTAGAACATCAAATACAGATTCCCAGAAGTGATGTTTGACCTAAGTCTTAAGCCCTGTTTGAGATGTCAGTGTGGGAAAATGGCACATCAGACAGCAAATTTGCACATCAGTCTCATTTCCTGGTATTAACATGAAGAATCCATCATCAGCTGTGTTAGAATCAGCAAGTAGGGAGACAGAGGGAAGAGGATGCCCTGGTTGACAGACAGAAGCAATGGAATCTCGATGGTCTTCACTAGAACCAGGAGACTGGGTATTTCTTGGGACTGAAATCCCAGAACCGGGCAGTTTACCTGTTGTGATTACCAGTGAGTGCAGTGATTGCAGTGACCAGGTGCAGCTGTGCAGAAGGGATCGCCACGCAGAGTGGGACGGAGGGACCCGGGAGGGAGGGTGGCCCTGCCCGTTCCACCCCGTGCATATTCAGTCTTTAGTATGAAGGCAGAAATTAAGCTTGCCCTTCCACTCACTGTGAAGACAAAGAATGTTTTAATTTCATGTGGAATTATAAAACATTCTGTTATTTCTAAATATATTACCACCTATATAAAGATTTATTTTTAAGCTATTTTCTTCTTTGTTCCCATCAGTTTGCAGTATCATAAGAGATCGTTACGAGTTCCTTTGCCATGTATATTAGACTGTTTAATTTCTAAAATATTGATTGTCCTAAGCACCTCAATTTGTATTGTTTGTTTGTTTAAAGCTTCTAGTTCTAAATTGAGGGATTTTGTGCAGTCAAATTTAGGAATTTTCCTAAAGTTGCTAATATGTTTTTGGTAAAGTTTATACAAATAATAGCGACGGAGAACTTACTTTATGCATTGTGTGAACGGAAATTAAGTTGAACTAATGTGGCTGTACCTTATTAGATTAAGTATTAATAAATTTCAGAAGCAACTATAGTAGAGTCTTAAATTAAGAAAGTAAACTTGCACTTTAAAAACTTCCATTGTAATATGTTTGTCATCTACATACAAATCCTGTTTTTTTTATCTTCTTTTTCCTCCCAGATGCAGGATCAGGATCTGGAGATGGAGGTAGGAGTTGGCTTTTTCTATATCTGAAGATTTGGATATTGCTAGAGATACTCACTTATAAGGTCTAAGACAAGTCACATTTTGTATTGTAAGAGTAGAGGGAACATAAAGAATCCTTTGCTTTATTAAGTAAATATGCAGATTGTCAGCTCTGTTTATGAATCTCCCCATCGTACATGTCTGCCTCATCTTCTTTGTTGACTTGGGTGTGTGTGTTACCTTTGAGATGAATGTGTCAAGTATCAAAATATCCTAACACAAGCTACAAAGCATCTTTAGCAGGATGGAACAAATGCATGAGGAAATCATGTAAATATTTGGTTTCTAAAAAACATAATATTGCCCTCAATTAACAGGTAATAATACAAGGTAGTAAGTAGATAAGATCTTACTATCAAATTTATAATTTAAATTAAAGGAGCTTTAGCTCATAAGGGAAACTAAAGAAGATAAAATTTAAGCCAATGGAAACATATTATCTTTGCTTCCTGGATTGAATTAATATATAGTTCTTTTACTGAAATACCATATGTTCTCTTTATTTAGTTTTGTTTAAGGTAGTGGGTAAGAGAAAAGCAGGCACTCTAAGTTTTGTCTGATGCACTTACATCCAAATAAAGATTTTATTTATAGATTAAGCTTCATTATAAATGTCCCAATGCCCTTCCAAATGAAATCCAAACAGAATTTCACTTCTGTACACACAAAGCAAAACAAAAACAAAAACCTAGATGTCATTTAAAGATTAATAAAAAAGATCCAATGAAAACAAAACATTCTCTCAAGGACTTCTTACATCGTATAAAATAATTAAGTATGGGATTCTACTTTAACTTTAGTTTTTAGATGAACTTGATCAAAGGTGATTGAAAGAAGAATTTGGGATCAGGAAGTGCAGATCTTTAGTGCACACTTTACCTGGTTTGAGAAAACTGAAGATGTCAAGTTGCCGTGTATAACTCACAACTTTAAACTAATGTGAGTAAGCTTCAGACAGTGTTCTGGGAGCCCCGTGGTGGACCGTAGAGGTTCCCATGGAGGTAAAACTGAACTGGAGGCAATACTCAATGATGGAAGGATTCCAGCATCGCGTGAGGTTGGGCCACCACTCGGTGTTTGGGTAGTCTTTTGCTGCCAGCAAGAAACTGAGTTGTCTCCTACCCTGGTTTCTTACTATGATATTCTAAAGAAAGCATCCTTAGAAGCTTTGAAAAGATGAGCCTAAGGAAGAAAGAAAAAGAGAGGGGAAAAGGCAGCTCCTTAAGTAGATGATTTATCATTGGAATACTAAGAAATCAATCAAATTTTTCAATATTCCTTCTGTAAGGAAGTCGTTTCTGTGCAAAGCTTTGTGTCCTTTCCAGCCCTGTGGTTCAGCGGGACCATCCCGTCGGGCAGGGACCGCGTGGAGGTTGGACTCGCTGACTGTTTCTCCAGGTCTTGCTTTACTGTAGCATCTTTAAAAGTGAAGCAAACCATCCCTAGAAGAAATAACATCTTCATTTTTCCTTCTGTTTAATTGCTACCATTTATTTTTTTCTGTACAAGTCTATCACATTGTGCATCATTGTTCTTCTTTTTTAAATAATTAGATGTAGTTTCTGTTTAAGGTACTAATTTCTAGTTCCCATCCACTGTTACTAGCCCATCCAAATGCAAGTGAAGTCAAATTCATGCTTCCTTGCTGTATTCTGCACTGAAATTTTTGATTCCTTGTGCTATTCTGTGCTCTCAATAGGCTGATTTTGTTTAGGAAACAGTTTGAATCCCATGAATATAATATTTATAACTTCATAGCATATGGGTGAAACGTCAGTTGGAAACCACTTTCCCTATTTTTCTTTTACATTTTTACCCTTTCTTCCTATTATGGGTGATTTTTAGTAACTTGGAAGTAAAACAAAACAAAAAAGCAACTTCTGAAGAGGTATTTACTTTAGAAAACAACAGAGTGTATAAACCACTTAATTCTGAGTTTTAAATCATTGGTGTTCTGAAAAAATTAGTAGTGTACATTTATTCTTAGTTATATAAACTGTTCAAAATTAGGAACAAAATAGTGGTTTTTGTTTCTTATTTACTGTATTGCTTTTTTGTAGTCTACATATTTTTGTGTCTTAGAATAAAGAGGAATTAATTTTATTTATATTCTTTATTACAAGATGCCAGAAATCCTAGTAACTAGAATTAGAGTGATATACATAGGTTCAATTGACTTTTCCTAGAGTTCTACATAAAAGTTCTACCACACAGAAGACAGATGTACGTCTATTTTTATAAAGTTCTCATGACCAAGATTTTCAGTGGGGCAAGAATAAGTTTCCTTTGAAATCAAAGGTGAATGAATAACCTGTGATTGTTTGCTAAGCCAACGTGTTGTTTGTGAGTATTCTAACTGGTGTCTATAGAACATATTCTCAACAACGTGTTTAGTTAATATTTGAGTCAAACTTGCAAGCCTTTTGGGAAGTTAATGGTTATTAATCTAATTTCTTATTTTAACATAAAGTTAATATTATTCCCAAGTAGATCTGAATGTGTTGATCTGAATAGTGAACAAATTTACTTGCAAAACATTTATCATGTGTGATGATCATAAATGATATTGTTAAACCACCAAATCTAATCATTAAAACCACAGCATTTTACTTGTTTTTAGATTGGCCTGTTATTTTTCTATCTTGTTATTGTATTTTAATGTAACACATATAGATATTCATGAAGAAAACATAACTCTCTTCTATGAAAAAAACCATTGGCCTGCATTTTTTAAATGAATGGCTATGGAATTAGCAATGAAGACTAGACCTAGTTATTTCTTAAATAGTTTAAGCTTAACCCATTTTCACAAGGATATATCTGTCATTTAGTGCATTGAGGGAACATTTTTAGTACAAATAAAAGGAATATAAAGGTTTCATAAAATTTATTAACTCATTTGGGCACATTTTATAGGGAGTTTAAAAATCTTTAACTATTGATCTGTTCATTCAGATGAAACTTTTCAGATGGTTCGCTGTATTAGTGAGATATGTTTACTGTGTGTCTGGCATGATCTGACAATGTGCATTCATTCATAAAGGTAATTTGTAGAGTAATAAGAAATAAATACTGTCTACAAACTTTAAAGGCTGCCTTCCTCGTCTCAGGGACTGAATCCCCCTGTAGGTGTTTTTATGAACACTCAAAATAGAAAAAAGCTAACTCTACATTGTTAGTTTTGGACATAAGACCCGCTGTTTATGACATTCTGTTTCCAAACAGAATGTTTGGTTGGGAAGCTGTCCACCTCAAGTATCCTTTTGGGATAGACTCACGCTTGAGCAAAGGGCTCAGGGTGAACCACAGTTGACTGAGTTGTGCCACAGGAAGGCAGCACATGGATCGGATTCTAGAACATGTGAGAAGGGGACTGAAAGAAAACGATTAGTGTTCCAAGTTCTTAGGTAGAGAGAAATTTAATCCTGTAAATAAGAAAACAGGCATGTGTGGGAGGCATAATAACCTCTTATCTACCCACAGACTTCCTTTAGCAACAAATACTGCAGGAAGAGAAAGTATTAAGAAGACTTCTTAAGTCCAGAGGTGTGTGGGTGGTTAAAGGATCATTTTTTAACCCTTGCTTTTTCTCAAAGTCTTTTCATTGTATTTGGTAAAATAAGGCTATGAATATTTTCCATGACTCGGTTTTAAAAATATTTTTGGATTGTTGAGACCTTTGTGAGATTCCTAAGAAATGAAAAACAAGTCCAGTAAAATGAAAACCATATTTTAACTATTAAAGTAATTGTAAATGTATTATTCTACTGTACAAGAGACAGAGTCCACAATTAAATTTTATGAGCATTTTATGGGCAGTGTGACGATAGCAGTTATAGAAATGATATGTTTCTGAGACACACTCCAGAGACTCAGAAGGTATATTTTCATTTCGTGGGCTGACAGGGACCACTTGAACTGTAGCTGGGTAGATAGCTATGCAGTTCGAAGAAAATCTTTGACAGATTGATACTAGATATGCACAGCAACAAAAAATTAAACTTACGTCTATTATATACATAAAGGAAACATGGTTTCATGTGAATTATCCAAGCAATTGTTATTATGATAAATTTTGCTTAGAAACCACCTAACATACTGTTTTCACTTAATGAAAAAATTCCAGTGTAAATTATCTTCATATAATATTACTCAAGATGTCCATAAAAAACATTCACTTCGTATATATTTTGGGGAGAACAAGAAAGGATTACAGAGGAACTAATTGTCAGTCTTAGGCTGCCATTTCTGATCACATGGATTGTTAAAAACGGGGAAGTCTGAGAACTTGAAAATCACTTTTTAAAATCTTTTTTGTAATGCAGACTTGATGGTATTTAGGAATTTAGTTGACTAGAACAAGTGTAATATCACCTGGGTGCTGTGGCAAGATTTCTAGAACTGTAACAATGGATATAACAGTTCTTGACACTCACAGAGATTACATATAAATTCTCCGCACACAATGGGGAGAAATTATGATTCTAATTATGAAAAGAAGAATAATCCTCTGCAGAAATAAAATGTTAAGCATACTGTAAATAACCAGGAACTGAATATTCATTGCATGAAATATTCTTATATAAGACTAAGTAATTTTTCTTCCATATCGCCATACTCGTTTTCTCTCCTAACCAGGGTTAGCACTTCTCCAGGTTAGTGTCACCCTTCGTCCTGGCAGGTACAGTGTGCTTCAGTGTGGCTTTTTTCTCCACTGGGTTCACCTTGCAGTCAGAGTCTGACACACATCAATTGTAAGCAGTTTCAGCTGTGATACTGGTTCATTAACGATATTCCACAAGCATGCAACATCTGAGTCCTCCCCGGTGATCCAGACTGGGAGGAAGCAGAAACCTAACCTCTCATTGGTTCTTGCACACCTGCGAGCTGCCTCCTGGAGATGGGGGTGCAGCCGTCTAAACCTCAGCGGAAAACCTGGCCTCAGCTGTGGAATCCATCTTGCTTTCTCTTTATCTCAGAGAGAAGCGGTGTTGACGTGTAGCTGTGAAACAGAAGTAGAATGAGGAACATGCAGTGGATATGAAGGTGGCACAAACTTTAACAAGCAAACAGGAGGAGGGAAACACAGGGAGAGTAATGGAAAATGGAGAAGGAGGAGAAAGGAACCTCTGTTATCTCCATGGCTCTGTGGCAGTTTACTTACCCACATGCACACAATTTTATAAATGAGATTTTTTTTTCATCCAATAGAGAAGTAATAATTTTTTGAATTTCTAAAGATTACTTGGGAGTGTGAAATAGATAACACAAACTTTTGTCTGGAGCAGCCATATGGGTTTTAAAACCTATATGCGGAAAGTTAATCATTATGTGCAGTGATAGAAATGGCTTGGATTATGAATCAGGAGATTTGCATCCCAGATTTTTAATTAGTTTAAAGGGTAGCTATTAGATTTTTACTTTTAGTCTCCTTGGAGGTTCATTTATTTCATCAGTTACACAGAATAATATCTACTTATAAGGAAAATGTTCATAATAAACTAATGAAAAAACTCTGAACTTCAAAAAATCAAAAGTAGAATTAAAATAATGCCTGTTACCTTGTGCCCTTTTCCCACTTACTCTTAAGTAAGAATGCAATTTCTATGAAGAATTTAATTAGCATTTCAGATTGCTTAATTGGTAATTTTACGTTCATGACTTGAAATATCGGCACTGGGACAGTAGTAAGTGTGCGAATCCAGTACAGGTCCCCGTGTGGAACGCGGACCACTCGTCCTGCTCCTGGAATGAAAGGCGAGAAACAGCACAAATTGTGGGAAAGAAATGTGTCTGTGAGAGAGGTACGAAGGAATAATAGTAAAGATTTCAAAACAGCAAATCATTGTTCTCAGAATTACAGTGGAGGGCATGCTGTGTGTACAGAAGTCAACAGCGACATGGGAGGGGTTTAGAGGGTGAGTGATTCTGCAGGGTTACCAGGGAGAGTTCCATTTCAACTCTAAACATTAGGACATTTTTGGAAGTGGAACTGAGCTTTTTATTTATTTATTTGTTTTTGTCTTTTTGAGACAGGGTCTTCCTATCCACTTCAGGCTGGCTTTGAGCTCACTTTGTAGCCCAGACTGGTCTCAAACTTGCAACAATCCTCCTGCCTCAGCCTCCTGAGTGCTGGGATTAAAGGCGTGTGCTACCACACCTGGCCTCAGAGCTGGGCTTTTTAAAAACACATGTGTAAAAAAAACAGAAAAGATTGGAAGCTTGTACTCAATGTCAAAATATGAATCAAGCGTGGCTATATTCATGCATAATTATTTGTAAATATTCCATGATTTATAAAAAGCATCACCATCACATTAATTTATTTTATCACAACAGCCTTTGAATATGTGGGTGAGGATCAGAAAAACTGAGTATCTCTCCCACAGCCTCAAGATTAAAGGTAGTGACTAAGCTGTTCCTCAGAGTTCAAGGGGAAAGGAAACTATAGGCGTCACGTTTGCCCTGCCTCTTGTCCTGTCTGCAGTGACTATATTAGACCTTAGCTCTGTGGGTTTCTATCAGTTACACATTATGCCAACAATCCTATGAAATTTTATCCTATCTTCTTAACCACCTTCGACGGTCACTTTCAGATCTGAAATCATCTGTTGTATTCATTTTAGTACTCAGTACTCTGTGAGTTTGTGTTGGTGTCTCCTAAGTCCCTCAGCCTCTTCATTGAATATTATGACTGCCATTTATACTCTTCTATTGTTTTCCCCCTTTATCTCTCCATCACTGATTCCATTCTTCTTCTTCTGTACATGTTCCTTCTAAGGTATCTTATATACTTTAAATTCACTATAAATATATATACTAAGAACCAGGCATGGTAGTGTGGGCTTGTAGTTTGAGGTAGGGCGGCTGAGGCAGAAAGATTGCGTGAGCCTGGGAGTTTGAGGATACCTTGGGTAACAATAGCTAGACCCTATGTCAAAAAATTATAGATGGGTAGATGATAGGTAGATAGATAGATAGATAGATAGATAGATAGATAGATAGATAGATAGATAAATAGAATGAATAGTAGTAGGTAGCAGCTACAAACACAACCTGTGAAGCTCTAGGCTTTGATCCTAACTCACCAGTTATGAGCACTGTGACACTGGATGGGTAATTAGACTGTCTTCAATTAATTCACTTGTGACTGAGGCAAGGTTTGCTAGGAAACATTTGACTTTATATTTGTGCACATGAAGTTTATAGACTGACACACTTAAGAATTGCATTTGTGGAGAAGAAAGTGAAAGTCACACTCAGAAGAGCAAGATTTTGAATTGCTTCAGTTAAAAATAAATTCAGAGTGCAACCTGTGTGGAATCCTGAAGATGACCTTTATGACCTTTATGAGTGGACCTCAAGTGAAATGATAGTACTGGACCATTTCAGCCACCCCCACACTGATCACTGTTCAGGTGGGAGACTCCCAAAGGGAGAGCATCTTAGACCAAACAGCTTCCTTCTGCTGCAGACTAGATCTGGAGACTCCGCTGGGAGCCATGGGCAACTCTCAGTGGCTGAGAAGGGAAAGAGGCAGACATTGCACTGTGGCCTCTAGTAAGGACCTGAAAATACATGACAAGGAACAACGCAGACAGAATCCTGCCCTTGCAGAGATTATTTCTTGAAAAGAGACACAATCAGTAAACTAAGCAAGGAAACGATAGGCGGTCACATGCTTGTGAGTTCCATGTGGGCGAGGCAAAAGGGACAGTGGAAATAGTGTGATGGAGTTGAGAAGGCACTGAAAGAGCAAACCTTGCAGATAAGCCAGGAAGGGTTTCTGGGAAGGCAGCTGAGAATGGAAAAGCTGTGACGCAGACGCATGTCTGGGAAATTCCAGGAGCACCGAGGATGGGAGTTGTGCAGAAATGATTGCAAGGCTCCTTGGTTGAGGATGAGCCTGGGAGTGACCCTGCATGCTGTGCTTCAGGCTCTGCCTGTGCTTTTGGGTGAGCAGGGAGCCTCTCTGAGCATCTGGAGCAGAAAGCAGTGCTGTGATCTGACAGTGGTTTGAATGTGCTGTGTTGAAGTTAGGGGAGAAGAGGCGAGACTTCCGCAGTGCCAAGAAAAGGGGCAGCTTCTGGTCCCCGCGTGTCATTGACTTCTAAGGGTTTATGTCTTACTCTCCCAAGGACTCCTTCTCTGTCTCCGAAGTAACAGTCTGCTGTTCATCTACGGGACCGGTGTGTGGGTTTTTACTGAATAAATAGCCTAGATTTTGCTGCTGCCAAATCTATTTTTATTTATCTCAAGGTATTTTCGGATTGGAAGTTTTAGATAAGATACCCTTCTCATGATTTTGTATTTCCAAGAAGCAGACACTTCCGCTTGTTTCCAGACGGTGTTCCATGCACAGGAGTCCCTGCATGCTGCAGGGCATGCCAAATTGCACAGAACTGGTTTCACATTTGGCTTTGAAAGTACAGCTTTTTTGACTGTACTCAATGCCCCATACATATTGTAGCATATGATTTTCAATGTGTACTTAACAAAGAGCAATTTCATTTTCGCTGGTAAATTGCACACTTTGTTATAGCTTTGGGATTTTAAAAAATTCAGGAATAAATAGAAAACAATATGTTTAAATAATGTTAGCAGCCTCACTCAGTGAGGCAAACCAAAAGAATTTCTGCAGTGCGTGTCAGTGGGCAAACTAGTTCTGAAAAGTCTTTTGATTGTGTATTTGTTGCTAATATCTCTCTTAGAATATGAAGGGGGAATTAACTGCAGTTGGCCAGATGCTTTCAAAAACCAGTTCACTTAACCTGGATCCATGCCTTTTAAAATATTATTTCTTAGAAGCCGAATCTTGCCCCCAATTTTCTGACACTTTCCAGCCGTGTTCTCAGCTTTCCGCCCCGTCGTTTTACCGGCCAGGGTGCTGTTCTCTCCTGGCCTTCTTTTGGTGAAGGCCGCAGTCAGAGGTCACGTTAGAAGAATCAGCCGTCGAGGCAACCTGTTTTCTAAGATTGCATCTGCACAGTATGTGCACGCTGCCCATATTTGGTCTTGGCCACATTGAGAGATTTTACATTATCTTGTAAGCACTAAAAGAGAGTGAGGGTCTTCCCAGGCCCTCTGGCGTGTCCTCCCCAGAGGCCATGACACTCAGAGAAACACATAAGCTCTGACACGTAGGATTTCTGACGCCTTGGCTGACGAGGAGGCACTTGGTGGAAGGCTCTGTCAGGCTCTTCTACCTGTGTCTTCTTGTCTGGTCCCTTCCGGCCTTGTAATGCAGATCCAGTCCTTAAGGGCTGGAGAATTCTCCAATGTTGAGAATATCAGTAGTTACTCAAAAGAGAGCCATGCTAGCAATTGGAACTTGGTTATCTTTGAAAGTAGGTGTTATTTTTAAATATAACTAAAAACACAGCTGGCAGTTCAGTGAAAAGAATTATTTGTGTAGTTGTGTTACTGCCTCGACAGTAGTGGGGTGTGATTAAATAGTCATATTCTGGAGGTTCTGCCTCACGCTGCCTTTGAAATCCACGCTGCCCAACCAAACTCCGGCATCGATTCCGGAAACTCCCTTGGCCTTTCTCTAAGAGAGCTCCCTGATGCTGAGATCTGCTTTGAAATAGAACATGGCAGAGTTACAAAGCTAGTTCAATCCTAGTAATCAGCGCACTCTGTGGATTTGCCATTGTGAACAGTTCTCAGATCTGTATCTCCAGACCTTCCCTCAATCCCTGTTTCAGCCCCTGGATAGCTTGTGTCTGTAGCACTGGAAAAAGCCCTCCTAATCACCAGCTTCCAGTATTGTCATCCTAAAATTTTCTGACTTGCACAGCCAAAATTACTGATATGGAATGCTTGTGTAAGCATATCACACTTGCTGACAACCCAACGGTGGCCGCCCATCCCCCTCGCGTAAGTCAGACGTCCATTAGGACACACAGTGACCTATCCTCCCGTCCTCCCCTCCACATCGTCACTGTTCCTCTTTATCACCTCAGGCTTGTAGTCCACTAACATCCTTTCACCCTGAGACGAGCTCGTTGTGAGACACCATCGACTGGGTTCTTACCTCTGTGATATGCTAATCCCCTTCTTCTCGAAACCCTTTTCATGTATTTGCCTAAATATTACTCAGGGACTAAACTGAGGAGGATTTTCTTCACTCCATGGCCCAACTAAATATCTGCCATTGATTCTCCTTTGTATTGTCAGTCTGAGTCACTGAAATAATCTGTGTATAAATATGCCTGAGGCTAATTGTTATTAATACTCTTATATCAGATCATAAGACTTAGTGCTTAGTAGGATCTCATTAAATATTTACTCACCTCAGGATTTAACACTAAAATTTTAAAAATGTCTAAATTTCCGAGTGTTCCTATTCAAGTTTGCCTGCTACAGTTTAATTTATTGGAGATTCTAAAAGCTGAATGTGAAAAGTTTAGTGTGCTAAAATAACTGTAGAATTTTTTTAACTTTATAGAAAAGGTCTGAAGAACAACAACAAAAAGTAAGAGCATGATCCATTCTACCAGTTGAGAAGAGGATTCTCACAAACCTAAACAAACCTCAAAAAATAAGCAGCGGGTTTCGTATCCAGTACATAAAGGATGTCCAGGAAGTCCAGGAGGAGCTTTGCAAAACTGGGTTGCAAGCTGAGCCCAGAGGCTCTTCCCTTGCATTTCCTTTATTTTGGAAGTGCACAGAATCTGACACCAGCGTATCCACTGGTTCACCTGTTGTCTACCTCCTTCCCCTAAAAGTTGGTGTGCAGAGAAAAAGAAAACGAAGTTATTTTAGGCATCTCGTTAGTTTGTAGGTAATTGAGGTAATTTTACCCTTTGTGAATACTTTATTCTACATGCAAATTACTTATTAAAATACCAAATGACTTGGGTCAGAGAATAGAATCATTTGGAAATCCATTTGATACCTTCATTTAATTTGACATTGAACCAGTGGGAGGAAAAAACCCTTTTTTTTTTTTTTGAGTTTTTAAGGAATTACAGTGATTACCCTTGCACATAAGTGTACTTTTCTCACCAAGTGATATTACTTGTAAAGTAAAAGTAAAACACTTGCATTCCATCCTCAGATCCAGAAAGTCTCTCAGTGTAGTTAAGGAAACGTACAGATTCTATAGTCTTCAGCCTTAAGAAATACGCAAAGATTTGTGGGGAAGGAAAGCAGTGCCTCCTTATGACATCGTGAAGATTCTAGAATAAACGGTTGTAGAATAAATCATCCCACAGGCAGCAGAGATTCGCAGACCTGAATAAGGAATGGCGCGGGTGCTTAACAAATAGGTGTTAAATTAAAAGAAGCTCAGTGAACTGACTAACCAGTGAGGTCAGCTCTGATTCTGCATTAAATTCATGCATGTCTGTGTAAGCCACTCCTACTTCCCAGGAACTGCTTCATGGCTCTGAGCTTACAATGGGCGTAGGAGGTGCGCTGACAGTCATCTTCTCTCAAGAAATCAGTGAAGTGACTCTCTCATTCCAGCAACTTTGAGTTGGACCTCTTCTGCCTCCCTCACACCAGTTGCCCCACTCCATTTTCTACCCTGAAAGCGTGTAGAGCAGCAGTGTGCTCAGATGTAGAAGATACTTACACAGGGTAAAAGGCATTTGGAGAGACAAGATAGAAGAACTACCTGAAGAAGAGAAATAAGGGCTGCTCAGTGCAAAATGTCCAAAGAAGAAAACAGTGTCTTTCAGTATTTTGAAGAACAAATCCAATACCCCAGTAAAGGAGAAAAAGGGTGAAATGTTAAACAGCGTCAGACTTCAGTATGCCGTGTTGGTTTACTGCATTCTGATTCTTAACATTTCATTTCGTGCTAACACATTCAGTATTATTTAATGCATTTCTGTCCTTGGTGGTTCCTATACCATCAACACAGGTTTTGAGAGGAAAAAAATGTATATTCCCAGTGCAGATTTTCTCCTAAGTACACCATCATGCACGCTTTTCTCACCCCTCTGTGATACCATTTAATGCTGGTAATAGGTATTTCATTAGGAAAAATAGATTTCATTCCTGCTAGACAAGGCAGAGGTTGAAATCAATGTTTCATCCTGCTGACTATGAGATTGAGACAGCCTTCCTCTGCTGTGGCACTTTTAAAAGTGTGCTCTGTGGAGCTCAGGTGGCTCAAGATGCCGTTTTTCTGAAGGTTGCCCAAGTCATTGTGGTTGCAAAATGCCGTGTATTTTGACTTCTTTTGAAGAGTTATATGTAAGGGGCCAACTCGTTGCAGTATGTTTGGGATTTCCTGCTCACAGGAAAGTATTTCTGGAAAAAAAAGAAAACATAGTTGATCACCCCTAGCCACATAAGATGGAGAACTCTTGCTAAATACTATGATAAATTTTGTTTAGAAGGTATGTTTTTTAAAACGTTGGACAAAAAATATTTTTCCTCATGGTATTAATATCACAGGAGTAAGCAATGTGTGCCGTACAGTTCGGTGAACTCTGCTCTGGCCCATCCCTTTGTCCCTGGCACCTGTGAGCTCAGTGGAGACCCTCTCCCTATGTTCCAGGCACAGGGAGCTTGGGGAAAGTTCCACCCCGCGTGGCTACTGGAGGTGCCACTTGCCCTCGACTTGCACTTGAAATGTCACATCAGCTCTTCCTAGAAAATACCGTCTTACTACTTTGAAATAGCTCTTCTGCATTCTCCCTCCCAAAAATTCACCTGTCTTAATGCATATTTTAGGGTAATTTTACCAAAATGTAATCTGTTATAAGGAAAATGTTTAGAAAGTCTGCATTCTGAGTTCCTTTCATTTGTTCTTGTATAATTCTGGATGAGTCGCAAGTCCATGGTGATATATGTACAAAATACTAACCCAACTGCCATTGAGGCTGAATTTGAACGGCCCCAGAGGCCCTCATGTAACTCTCTTCTGGCCTTTGTCTGTGGGAGCAGTGGCTAAGGGAGGAAGGAGGGTAAGGCAGGAGACAAGAATGCAGACATGTTCCATGCTTGGAAAAAGACAAAAGTTTAGGCTGAGAACCATATAGTTCTGCTCAATCTTTTTTTTTTAATAGACACAATTTAAACTTTGAGATTTTCACCAGTAATCTAAAGCTCCATTGGGTGAACACCTCTCCACTTCCCACCGAGTCAGGAAAAGGGGATGAGTTTCTCTCATCACAGCAAATCATCGCAAATGACAAAAGCCCGTCAGTGAGCGCTAGAGAACTGGCCAGATGAATCCATGAAAGAGGCTGTGTTACACTGAGTAATGCCTCAAAAAAACAAGTATTTGTTTCAACCAACACCAAAGTTTTTCTAAATAGAGATATATTTTCTAACTTCTTCTAAGTACTCATCAGCTCTAAACAGCTGAGAATTAAAAAGTACTGTTTCTGATGTTTCTAGCACACAGTATCTGCTGAGAGTGCTGAGGGAGCATTCCTTCTGACAAAAGTCCCTAATTTTTACACCTCTGGGACAAGACACACAAAAGAAAGATACAGTAGTTGCTTACTACTCCCTGAGGTTATTAGGGGAGGAAAGGGCATAGATGAAAAAGTGCCTCTGAGAGTACGTTGATTTTAGGTGTATCGCTTTCACAGCTGGCAAGTATAAAATAGTGAGGAAGCCCGTCTATGCTAACTTTTATATATGTGAGTCACTAAAGTTCACACAGTTTATCTCCTCCCATTACGGGTAAACCCGGTTAGTACTCTAAGGAAGAACATATGCTCTTTTTTACTGAGACACTTAATGAGGACCTACTATGTATCAAGCATTTTATAACCATCCACTAAATGCTTGCTATCATTTTCCAGGAAAGACAGATCTCCATTGTCCTATGTAGAAATAAGAGACACAAAGGCTGATTCTTTTGTGGTGTCAGGGATGAAGCCAGGGTTTGTCTTCGAGCTTCTAGGGCTCCACAGTTTCCCTTTTCTCTATTGTGTTATGTACAACATGTCATATATTTTTAGTCTAAATTTTTATCATCCACATTTGCACTACACAATGATCGCATTCCTCTGGGGGGCTGGTACATGTCCATAACACGTCCTCATTCTTTTCAACCCCCCACTTGGTTTCCCTGTCATTTGTAAAGTATCTCTTTGTTTCCTATTATCGATCTTGTATTTTGCCCTTTCATTTCTTTAGACTTCGGGTTTCTCATGTAAGAGAAACTGTGCGATATTTAAGCTTGTGTGTTTGATTTTTTTCACTTAACATTTTAGTGCGAAGGTTCATTTTCCTGCAAGTGACTCACATTTATCCTTCTTGGTCACAGTTGTGCAAATTAAAAATTATAATTAAAAATATAGTATGTGTTAATTTGATTGAGAGGAAGATACTGCTTTGAAGTAGAAATCTTGCACTTAGCATAGGAGCATATATGCTTTTCATTCTGTGGGACGTGGCTTTGGCCGTCAAGTTGTCTGTGTGCACAAGTACGCAGACACACTTTTTACTCACAGCACTGACTTTGTGAGTACTGACAATATAGGATTGCATCTGCATTATATGCTGTTCATGCTCTGTGTGGGTAATATGGGATAATATTATACTTTGTGCCACCATGTTTTAAGTTCAAATAAATAAGCAAGAATACCTCAGGGAGCGGTAATGCTCTTTACAAAGTAAAAATACTGCTATAATTCAAAGGTTCTGTGGGAAGAGTGAGATTTCACTGAAGCCTTCATCATCAGAGAGGAGCAGGTGGGAAAAGATACAGAGTCAGGGATTTCAAAGGAAAGAGGAGAGCAAATGCCAAGGCTTACAGCAGTCCCCAGGGCCGGGTAGGGATGGAGGGAAGAGAAAGTCAGCCTGAACACAGCGCACGGCAGTGGTGACGGGAGTGGAGAAATTGTAAGAAATGCGTGTTCTGTTTGCAAGACTTGAAGGGCAGTCCTGTAATTCGGCTTAAATTTTCAAAAGATTGCCCTGGCGTCTCTTGGCAACAAATGGTAGGCGAAAGAAGAGTAGAAGCCAAGAAGCCAAGACAAAGGGTATTTCTAGTGGAACAGGAGAAGATGACCCTGACCTGTCCAGAGTTGTAGCAGTAGATTTGGTGAGATGCAGAGCTGTAGCAGTAGATTTGGTGAGACGGTGACGGATCTCCTGGTGGCCCAAGTCAGCTTGGATTATATTCTCTTCCTTTGTGGGTTGATACCGGCGTGAACAAATGTTGTATGCCAAAGCAAAGAAGTCTTTGGGAATGAAGTGGGAATGAAAAAAGCCAACGCTCTGTAGAGCTTCAAGCCCTAAACTCCTCATACGCATTTAACATTCAAAGAAGGTATAGATTTACATTTAAAACACAAGCATGTTCCATAAAGAGTAGCACTTAACAAGTCAAAATCCAAGTACTGACCCTATTATAGTCATCTAAGGTAATTTTCTCAGACTTCAAGAGGGAAGTAGATGGAGATCATTCCGTAGTTTTCAGCCGGTGGCTTCTCAATAAAATCTGCATCTATTGATGTTTTTGTTTTTCATGTACTGTTTCAAATTTATAGAATTTAAGCCTCATCATTGGTGTGGCAGTAAAAGGTAAAATACAAAAATAGACAGCCCTAGAATGTGGCCTTTAAATGGCTTTACGTATTTATATTCTATGTAGGATCTGTAACAGATTGTGATAACAGAATCAGATATAATCAAATTGCAGCCACACAAATATAGCAAATATCATGAAACAGCTCCCTTCTGCTGACTCAGAGAGTGGGCGCTCCATTTCTTCCATTATATTTTTTCTGTAACAGCTTATCACCAGCAACACCTTTGTAGCGTTTCTCCTGCTTTGTCAGTGTGAATGTCCCCACAGTAGCACTTTACCTATATTTGTCATTGATTTTCTCACATTGGATTTTCTTCTCTGGAGACAACTAATTTGAGTGGCTCGCAATACAGAATTTACAGCTCCCACCTTCAGTCTCCCTGTTCAAATGGTAAAGTAGAAATCGCTTCCCAATGCAGCAAGCCCCAGAGCCATTAGATAGACTCTGCTTAGCCTCTGTGGTGCTATTTCGTTTATTTCTCCAGTGCCTGTGGCTTCTCACGTGTGCTTAGGGGGCGTTCCCCCTGTCATCCTGCAAGCGTCAGTGCAGTAAATCTGTGTGGCTGTTACTGCGTGTGATGTCGCAGGACCTTCTGGAAAGGGTCATCCATTTAGTTCACTCTTCCCAGCTAACGTTGGGTGGGGGCTTAAAAGATATTCTCAAATATTTATAAATATGTGTTTTGCAGTCTTCTTTCCAGGGGATTATTTTAATGTGAAGAGAGTTCCCTTTGGGTTGTTGTTTTGTTCTTAAAAATATTTTTAGCTTTTCATCTCTTTAAATTGCAATTCTTTTTTACCCTAGTATTGACAGAAGCTGTTCCTGACTGTATTCCTGAAGTGGGAAAAGCGTTACACCAGTAGGGGGAGCTCTTATCATGCCTATTACATGGGTTGAGGCAAAGCTAATTTTGTGGGTTTGCGCACGTATGGGTGGAGCTATTTTAACTTTAAAGCCAACCGGGATTATGGGTTGGAATAGAAGTTACTTCCTTTCACTGAAGAGTTAGTTTTAAGTCTTCAGTACCCTAAGATTTTAAGTGGCTTTTGTTAAGGAATAAGAATGCTGTGGTTGAAGTTTTCAATATGTGGAGGATTTCAAACATGAAAAGATTTCTTTTTCCTGAGATGCCCTAGCAAATCATTTCCCTCCTTCAGGATAGACACAGCACCTGGTTTGCAGGGGTTTTGCGTGTGTTTCCTGACTCAAGGTCAATATAAACAAGGCAGGTGCTGGTGTGGGTAAGGGGTATAGAGTTGAACTTACTTTTCTCACAAATGTCCCAAGTAATTTTGCTTTTGGGTCATTCGGCTTCCTCACTGAATTGGTACCAAGTGTAGTCTCAGAGGTGCCGAGATCATGTTTCAGTACCGTGTGGAAGCAAAACCTCAGAAATCTTTCCACTCCTTTTTCAAGTTGGCTGTAATTCTTCTCTGCAATGCCAGCATACCTCAAAATCCTGTCTGTAGTTTTGGAATCTCTAATGTAGGGGAAGCAGGTGCTTCATCACACAGCATTCTCGTTTTCTCCTCATTTGTAACATGTCTGCATAAAATGCAGAAGGAGTAGCACTTCCGTTCTTTGTGCACTGCTTGCATTTCCTTGAACACCTATTGAATGTCAGGAGCTAAGGGAAACATCAGAGACTAGAAAGTTTTAAAATGAGCAGGACTTATTTCTGCTCACAATAAACTCATGACGTAGGCCTCCTACCTATGAGCATAACAGGAAAAGAACGGCCCCAGGACCCATTTTCTTCATCAGAAGAAAGGACGTGGTTGTCTCCAACTGATCCAGATGGGTGACTTTCAAATCTCGCCTGACTCAAGCCAGCTGACTCATTGCCTACATTATGTCTAACAAAGTGAAGGTCTTTGAATTTGAAAGTGTATGACGCCTGCGTTTGGATAAACATTAATTTTGAAGTCGCACAAGTCACAGAATGTTCATCCAAATGAACCTGTTGTCTCGTAGGTTGAACTTGCTTGGAGGAACAGTGGGGGAGTGGGAAGGAGAGAGGAGAAGAAAGGAAGGTGAGGTGGGCAGAGGAGCCTGAGAGACGGCAGATGTTCTCAGGCATTTGCTGTGTTTCCTCTGGGCGAGCTCCGCAATTGTCTAGCAGTTTTCCAGCAATGAAATAGCTGTCCTGCGGTTGATAAGCCTTCAGCATGACAGAGTGATGGGCCTAGAATGGATTCTCAGATGCAAACAGCACTTTGGTTCCCACAGGGCGAAGAGCTTTTCTTGGGTCTCTTCTCCATGTAGACTTTCTGCTCTGTCACTGCTCCTCCTGTCTTCTGGTCCCTGGCCACCGTGTAATTACCCAGCGCCGTCGATGCTGTGGAGGCCTCTTCTCCTTTTGCCCACATTCCTTTTGCCGTGCACCCTGCACTTCCAGTCTTGGATTTATCGAAAAGGCTCTTCTGTAGACACTGTCACCCTGTCTGCGCTGAATGGCCCCGGCGATGGTCAGACTTTCACGCCCTGGTGGCACGTTCCAACTTCAGAACCCCTCCCCTCGCCTGGGTTCCTCCCAGCCTCTATGCGTAATTGTGCACCTGTCACGTTACACTTCCTCTCTGAAGACAGTTTCCCAGGTTACATAGACTCAGGATCCACAGAAATTCAGATCCGGCCCTGCCCAGGACGTGCAGCCTGCAGACCTTTGGCTTGCTTTCCAGTTGCTTTGCAGTTGTTGCTGGTGCCGTTGTTGTGTAATTCTCAGGTAAATTGTTGCAGTCTGGTTTTTTTTATTTATGAATGTTTTTAATACATTTTTATCTCCCAGGCAGCTTGTTAGTCCAGTGCAGGGCCAGAAGCTAGATTATGTAAAAAAGCATAGTGGACTTTTCAGTAATTAGGAAATACAAACTTCTGTCACTAGTCCGTATTTTACGGTGTAGATACTCAGGAATATAGTCAGCAAAAAGTGCACAGCGTCTGAGCTGAGCCCAGCGGTGATATCTACCGACAGTAAGATTTGCCCACAGACTCATGTTTCAAGCCGTCAGTGACTTGGAAATCAAGCTCTTTGTGAAATCTGTTCAGTAACTTTCTCAGTTCAACTTCCTGTGACGTCCCCTTCCCTAAACACACCCACTTGCTCCTCCCCAGAGGCCAAGGCACTTGAAAGCGCTTTGAACCAGATGCCTTCTTTCCCCAGGCAGTGACCCCACGATGGAAAATACCCCCGGCTTAGTAAGCAGCAGCCCTCCCGTCTGTCTGTCCCACTGAGAAGGCAGCAGTGACCAGGTTGTTCTTGCTAGCTCCAGGATTCCTTCCCTAAACCCTTGTCTCAGACAGACAAGAATCCAAGTACCTGGCACAGACTTCAGGTCTCTTTGGTAGTAGATTTTCATTCATTCATTCAGCATTTTGTATAACAGGCACCTGCTCACATTCTGAGGATGTAGAGTTGGATAACACTTAGGAAAAACCACGCAATCGGGACAGTGGAGCGGGGGAGTGAGGTAGGAGGCACTGAGCCTCCTAGGGGGGGACTGTTTCAGTATCTCTAACGTTTCCTTGAAATAGAGCCACCGACGTTCAGTGCCAGGCACTGGGTAGGCCGTTGCTCAAAGGGACCGCTCTAACAGTTCTTTGTATTACCACATTTTATTAGATGTGGGGTCCATTCAGAGGTTGAGCTATACAATGGCAGTAAACTGAACGTGAAGTCTTTAAAAATTAAGCTTTATGCTATTCTTCTGTGTGTCACGAGTGTAGCAAAACTAGCACATTCAGTTCCCAGAATTACAGCTTCAGCATAAAGATGAGTCATGTTGAACTAAAGGGACCATATTTTAATGAACCAATCTGGTTACTGTAGCTCAGCTCGGCGCGGCAGCAGCCAGCCTGGGGAACAGGAGACAATCTATTTTTCAAGTGAAAAATTAGTCCCTCATGCAGTCCTTCTGCGTGGATTCCCCTCGACACTCTCTGTTTCTTCCTGCATGCATTCTCATCGTGAGGTTTCCCTTCAGTACAAATAAGAGTTGCTTCAAACAGGCTCCTTATTGCGGTTGCAGTTCCTGGTTTGGTGTTTGTTACCGAATAGGAACTACCGAGTTTTTACATAGAGCACAGCGGGGTCATAAGAGAATCGTGCTGAAATGATCTCTTGTTCCTAAGGAGATTGTTCCCCTCTGGGAGGGTGGAAACACGCACATGCAGCGTTATCAGAGTGAAGGATGTGGCCTGGAGTCTTTCGTAAAGAACTGATGGATCACAGGGAAGGAGTCCGAGGCCAGCCTAGCCAGGGTGGGACAGGAGTTAAAGCTTAAAAGACGGGGCACGTTTCAAATAGTTCAACTTGCTTTTATCTGCTTGCTTTCTTTGGAAATTGAGGAGGTAAAGGTTTCCCATTGAGAAGTGGATGATCAATGATTCTTTTTATTTCTGGTTTCAGCGAATCATTTTATGAGTAATTTTGATAATTTCACTAGATCTAGGAGAGGTTTTGTTCTTTGCCTATGCAGTTGTGAGTGTCTGGTAGGTTCTCAAGCAGCTATAATGTGCAGTAATAATTACAGTGTCAGGAAAGATAGTGGAGACAAAAAAAGAGACAAAATGCTGATTTTCAGTATTATCTATGTAATCATGGGTTATTGTTTTGGTTTGTGATATTCTGGCATAGAGTATTTGAAAGTACAGTTGAGTATATTAAATCCTACTGAGTATTATATAGTATTATTTTTAAAAGATATCAGTAAGTGCCGACCATGTATCTGATAATATACTTTACCGATGACAAAAGTGCACAAGTATCAAATGTGCATACATCTCACATCAAAATATTAAATCTCAATTTACAACTTGGTACAGTATATTAGAGGTGCAATTTTACAAGCATATGTCCAAGTCAAGGTTGGTCTTTTAACTTCATCCTTCATGAAAGATAGCCACACATGACTAAATTTGTGTTTTGATTGTTTTGAAGAGCCAGTGCTCAACTACACAGATGCAGTTCCTTCTGCTCTTGTCCAGTTGGCATTTAAAGAATGGCACTGCCTCACCTGCTCCTCTGGCCCCCTCCTTCATGTCCGAAACTCTGTGTGGTGCTCACATGACCAGTGTGCCGGGGAGGCACAGCTGTGGCCCTTGCCTCCAAGGAACTTTCCTGTAGTGCAGGGCAGCAGGGCAGGGCGGAGCCTGGGAAACGAACAGGAAGGGAGAAGCCATTGGAACGGAGGACGTGACATAGAAAGGCGAGGCAGTGTGGCACAGGGCGGCATCTCAGAGAACAACAGATGGCTTGGCAGGAGTGGAACGTAAGACGCAGGGAGGGGACAAGTACATAGAATGCTTTCAGAAGTTATTTTAAGCCGCACAATGCAGGATTTTTTTTTCACACTTTAGAATAACTTCCAATTATCAAAGATTTATCTGTCTGTTTTTGCTGTCATCGAGAAAAAAATTTAGTCACTCACTATTCAGGTGTACTTTTGCTAAAATCTGAGAGACAAGGTGCAGGAGGCGCAAGTTGTATAAATAAGCTCAGAAGTACAAAATGAAGTGTCAAAGTGATTTCTAGTTTTTGTGAGTTCATTATTCCTCTTTTCAGCCAAAATAATTAGAAAACCGCAGAGGGCACAGAAACTCCTTTTTTGTGTTTGTTTTCCGTGCTTTTTATTAAGTTGCAATGAATTACCTTATTGAGGACATACCACAATCTAAGCAGCAGGCACGGCTCTCCCCACTTTAACAAATGGGAAAATTGAGAATCAGTTACCCCACATCTCCAAGTGACTAGGAGACAAACATCAATATTCAAACGTGTGTGTGTGTGTGTGTGTGTGTGTGTGTGAGTGTGTGTGTGTAAGGCCCAAGTTAATGGTTTGTGGTGCATTGCCACTGGCTTTATATACTGTGTACCATAGTTGGGTTGGAACACTCTCTCTTTTGAAGAGACTTTACATCTGTCATCAAAACAGCCCAGGTGTCAGGTAAAAAAGACTGATAATTCACCTCTCTATGTCACAATATTTGTGCCAGATATTCCAGAGGTTACCAGGAAAAGAATTTTACACCTATCTTACCTACAGCTTTCTATACAAACTGCAGCTTGGTGCATTCATCTTCAAATTAGGTTAAAGAACAAGTGAGAATATTATAAAGTCTGTGAGTGAGACAAAATCCTCAAGTGTGACCTGCGGAAAATCATTTAACCGCTTTCAATCTGAACTCCTTCTCTCTAAAATCAACACTTTAAGCTAATAATCCCAGGTGTCCTGCAGTGTGGTCTCAAGGTTCTGTGTACTTTTCAAAATAAAGAGTATTTAATTCTATAGATACTGGATATACTGGCTTAGAGGTGAGAGAACACTTTATGTGTGGTGATTTTCTAACTGCCAAATTCAGAATTGGATTTGAGAACTGCGATGTATGTGTTTATTTTCCAGAGCATTTATGGCCTGCATATTTCTGGAATATGCAGGATTTGTTACAGTGTGATGTACCCAATTTATAAACAGAAAGCTATTCTTTAAAAACATGGTACCAATATGTTTCATTTTTAGATCAATAGAAATAAAATAATCAAAGCTACCTATCAACTACATCCCAGAATGCCTTGCAAAGGGGGAGGCAAAGGAGTGCAGGAGCTACAGACCCAGACTCAGTGGCTGAGTCCCGGTGCTGCCGCTCGCCAACTGTGGAAGTTCTGGCAAGCTGATTCTGTTCTTTGGGCTTTAACTTTCTCTTTAAAAAAAGCAAACAAAAACACTATTTTGTAGCCAGGCATGGTGGTCACTCCTGTAACCCCTGCACTCGGGGAGGTTGTTGGAGGGTAGCCAGTTCCAGCCCAGCTTAGGGGATTTAGGGACTTAGCAAGACCAGCTCAAAATAAAAAAATAAAGAAGCAAAAGAGGTCCGGGGATGTAGCTCAGTGAAAAGGCCCCACATTCAATCCCCAGTACCCAGGGATCCCCAGACCTAAGGGTCTGACTGAGATTAGATGTTCAGTAGGTCTTGGTTGAATAGATCAAGACTCAATGATTCCGAGAGTTTTACTGTCTTGTGTATTTACAAGCATTTCCGTTTTTAGATGCCTCTCACATTCAAGAGCATTAAGCCGTGTACTATAAATCATACAATACAAGTAGCACATAATAGCTTTGGTCTCTAGACTCCTGTTCTAGTTCTTCCATGGCATGTTTAGCAGAAATATTTTGAAATCTTAGATCATTTCATATGGAAACAAATGTTAGGCGCTATTTTGCTTTTAGAGTGAAAACATCAGACCTCCACTTATTTGGGCATTTCATGGGTCTTGGCAGTTCTCTTTGTTACAGCGGTAGATGTATTGATCCAGCTGTTGCAGTTGCTGCTCGGGCAGCTGCTGGGCAGCATTGCCAACTGCTTCGGATGGTTTCAGTCTGATTTCAGAGAGAAAAATCTATCCAGGAATTCCAGAAATACTTACAAGCCTCCCATCTCCCTTAACCAATTAGAAGCTATGACCTAGAAGCACAGATTCCAAATTCAGCAGTCCTGACTTTCTGAGCACGAGTTGATGCCTGTCACAGGTAGCCCAAGTTCGACAAAATCTCCTGCGTAGTTTGAGCTTTGCAAGCCACGTGTTTATGATGTTTTCATGGTATTCATTTCATTTTACGTTAAAGGCTGTACCTTTCCTCTCGATCCTTCTCACAGAGGCACCGTTCCCAAGTCACTGTTCGTTTGCTAGAGTGACAAGGACGGCCACTTTAGCTAATAAGATTACATTATCCCTCCCGGAAGGCTCTACATCAAAAACAGGCTGATATGGAAGATGCCTCCCAGCTTTATACCACAGTATTTTTAATATTTCATTGTCTGGAAGCAGAAGCTCGAAGAAAATGTATATTGTACAATACCACAGACTGCCATTTGGGGAACGCACTGGCCAGTGTGAGGAAACCACTTCTTTTAACAGAAAAAAAGTATCGGTGTCCAACTCAGAGGTCCCAAGAAAGGGCATGGGAATTTTGCATGAAGATCTCATGAGCTTTCTAGAAGAAAAAGAGAAGAAGAAAAGGGAAAACATAACTCACATTTTCCAACAACAAGATGGGAAGTGGAAGATACGATCCAGGTACCAGGTACGAGGAGGAAGAGAGGTCCTGAAAATCAACCATATGCTTTTGGCAGCTGCACACTGGCCAAAGTCCACAGGGCATCCTTGTGCTACATGGTCCTACAGAGTTGGAATCCAAGGAGAAATGATCCACGGGAAGGACCATCCAAACAGTCTGCAGATAAATAGAGAAAAGAGGAGAGTATCACTACCATGTGCAACATGGGAGTTCTTGAAATTTAGATGAATTACTGGAAAAGAAGTGTTACTTAATTTGTTGTCTCCAAATAAATGAAAAATTCATCAAAGTTGGCACACAGTTTTCTCTCTTGTCCCCATAGGAGAATAGGCATTAAAGTAGTTCCTAAGTAGAAATTATTTGAATATTCTTGATGTTTGAAATTTGATTACCAGTCCTAAGGACCTTCAGTTAGCACGCTCATTACACTAATGTAGAAAGCGAAGTGTTCACGTCATTATTAAGCCCTCACGTACTCAAGTCGTAACCTCCACAGAATGGTCTGTCTCTCCCATGGAACTCTGTAGCCACCTGGGCACTGTCATTAGGGATAGTTGTGCATCCCCACTGCACATACACTGTCATGGTGGAAAAAGTCACGAGCCTTGTTTCTGATCACCGAAGTGTACACTGCCGAGTAGGTCCCTTTCCCTTACAGTGCACAGCTGCTTTAATTATAGGAGCCCAAAGTAACAACGGGGAGCGGTGTGAGAATATACCATGTTCGTTTTCAAAAGCAACAGTGTCTCTAACCAAAAAGTGACTAATGGAATTAACATTGCATTTAATGCCCTCTGCCTTCAAATGAAAGGTACAAGCCCTCTCTTTCACTCACCCTCCCTCTACCGTGTAAGAATAGAAGGTGGTTTTCGTAAGATTTTTATCCCAAATGAAAATGCTACTTTATGTTTATTTACTGATTGAGCCTGTGCCAGCAGTTCTGGTGTACCCCCGGGTAGGCGTCTGCCATCTCGTGCATACTTGAGTAGCATCAGCACTGTTGCTCTTATTCGAGTGTATGTATTTCGAGCACTGGAATGTACGTCGGCATCTGTGGCACATCAGCATCTTTCAAAGCAGAAAACAAACACTGTTGACAGCCTCTCATATGCATTTTTCATACCACAGGTGTGGATTTCTCCCCCTGGAAATAGAAGAATGGTAAATCAACAGATATTAACCATCATGAATAACATCTTAGTGTTGGTTTTAAATAGTCTAATTAGAATGCCAGATAGTTGTCAAAATGCGAGATAGCCAGCTTAGTAGCTGTTGGTTTTCCATGGTCAGTGGAGAGGTAACCCTGCCGCCTAATCACTAGCCCTCATCAGTGAATCTACATAGAAGTGTAGCAAGTGTAGCCGTAGCAGATAGGCACTGGAGAACTGGCTGTTCATCAATAAATTGACAAATATGACAGGGATCTAGACACCAAGAAAAGATGCAGTGGGCAATTGTGTGTAAAATTATCTGTGGAAGTCGTTCTAAATCTATAATTTTTAGAAAATAATATTATTCAAGTATATCATTCTATATAAAATGCATTCAAATTATAAATAAATGCTAGCATTAAAAAGTGCATGAACATATAATTTAGTTTAAACTATACTGCTTTTTCACACCTAAAATGTACCTCTTGGGCTGGAAAGATCGCTGGGCAGGGCCCACTTGCTTAGCATGCACAGGTCCTAGGTTCAGAAAAGGACATAACATGCCTTTCTTCTCTGAAGGATTAATGTATCTCTTGAGAAATTAAAGTAAGCTATAATAACATAGTTCCTTCCGCACGTATTTAAAAATGCAGTTATTCATTGAAATAAATCAGATATCATGGATGGATCAAATGACTGAGCTGATTAAATGTCATAGATGACCATCTATGTAAAGCAAGTGATGATAATACAAAGTCAGCAGCTGTCCAGTAAGTGCAGGCCTGGTGTTGTACAGTTTTGGAGCAGTGAAAAAGAACTTTTGCAGTTGGTTAGCGCGGCTCTGCTCCCTGGAGAGCACTGTTACTGTTACAGCGGCATCAAATCCTTTTTGCACGGCCCTGTTGGGTTCTGTGACGTCTCGCCCTCCGTCCTGTTTAAGCACCGCCCACGAGGTTAGAAATGACTGCGACAGCAGTGATACCATATAACCTAGTGCCCATAAGACAACCGAGAGGGGACTCCCTGAGTTAGTGCCTGCTTTATTCCGTGGGAAGTGGTGTAGATATGGTAGCGGAGAGAACCCGTGGTGACTGTGCATCTGGATGCAAGCCTCCAGTTTAGTATTTACAGCACACAGTACAGCTCTTCCTCATCATTCCTAAACATCTCAGTGCTGCTCTGAGCCGGACAGCGTAGATCTTGGTTACACACAAGACAGGAATCAACCATGCCAGAGTACTCAGTGTCTGATTATTTTCTAATGCGTGGTTCTTTGATGTGGCAGCATGCATCTCCAGGTTACCGCCCCCTCATTGCTGTTGTGGGACCTTCAGCTCCCGTCCTTCCTGAACGCCTCCCCTCAACCGTGCTAGAAGTCCCCAAGGACATGGCACCCAGGCTCCCTGAAAGTTAGCATCAGCCAGTGAGGAGCATGAATCATTCTGTTGCTGCCCAGTGTCCTCCGGTTTTGTAGCTCAGTAGACCAAGTGCGTGCCTCCTGGTGCTGCCAGCAGGTAATGCTCTTTGGAGAGCAGACTGTAGCATCACAACTGTAACCCCCTCTCCCGGAATAAGGAGCACATGCTCTTTGCCAGCATGTGTACTCACTCAGGATAGTCCCTCGGGGTGGGACCCCCACGTGTCAGAGTTCTGTTGGCACCTCTAGTCTTGACCCTACATTTAGAAGTTTACCTCCAGCATCTACCATCACTTGCTTCATATTCCTGAGTTAAAAAACAAAGACACAAACAAAAACAAAGAGAAGCAAAAGACAAAAGCAAAACTCAGCCTTCCCAGTTTTCCCCTAGAGTTCTTTCATCAACAGATTTGCTCCAAGACAGGTTGAGACATCTCAGAATTCACAAGTAAATGTGGAACTGTTTATTGTCTGCATAATTCTCTGCACAACAGCCATGAATCATTTTAAGTGCAGCAGCCCAGCGGTCCTCAGATGTTACTGGACATTGGAATCAGCTGGAGAGTGTGAGAAAACAAATAACTGGTGCTCATGTTCTTTACCACGGTAATGCATCGTTGCCAGGAGAGGAAAAACTCAAAGGAAATAGTATCGCTGGCCCATCCTGTTCTTAACATTCTAAAGGGAACAAAATGCAAGCTCAACATGGTACATTGAGTCCTTTCTCACAGCTGTGGAATAATGAGGTGGACTCGTAGCGAAAGATGGGGAAAGCTAGAGGAGATGTGCGCTGGGAACGAGTCTTGCTTCTGCCCTCTGCTCACTCCCTAGGAGGTTATAGTATGGCTGAATGTCAAAGTGAACAAATCTGGAAGGGTAAGGGGCACTCTCCTCTGGCCCTGGAGGATGTGCTCAGGGAGAATTTTCAGTTTTGTGTGAGAGATGCTTGAGGGAAAGTGACCCAAACCAGCAACAGCTGGGAGTGGAACAGGGGACTTCGGATGCAGTGCAAATGCCAGAGATGCTTGCTCTTGCGTCGCTGTGGAATATTTGTGCACTCCAGGACACAGCGAAAACACCCTGCGTGTATGTGCTTCTTAGATATTGTATGAGCCTTCAACTGTATGGGGCGGGGCTGAGCAGGGCAGGGCTCTTCCAAGATATGGAGCACTGGATTCAGGCTCAGGATGAATGAACTGTGGTGCTTTCCACCCTGGTCTGTGTTGCCCGGGGCAGCGGTATCCAGTCAGCCTTCCTTCACCACAGGTGTGTGAGTTTTGTCCATAGTAACAGTTCCTGTGAGCCCCTGTTCTCATTTATGTGTATGTTTAAAATGCAGCTTCCATTCAAGGAAAAAATAGTGTCTTATTTATTCAATTATTAATTAATTTTAAGTTATTGTTTCAACTGCATGTAGGTAAACAAGACAAAAATCACAAATGGAGCTCATGAATATCAGTGGTAGGTGGTGCGTTGCAACAGAACATGTTTTTCAGAGCTGTCCGTGGAATTGCTCTGTGATGGGCTTTGTGGACTGGGACCTTGAAGCAGGATGGTGCTGAGCAGAGGCTGCAGATCAGTCATCAGGTTTTGCTTTGGTTGGCTGATGTTTCTTACAGCATACTGGTCAACCTCTACCTGTATGAAGGCACAACTGGTAAGGACAATATGTACTACTCATGACAGTCTCCCCTCTTTGCAAGATGTCTTCCCAATGTATTTCACCAAGGATTGTGTTACTAAGGGGGTAGTGATGTACCCATAACTATCGTTACCTTGAGCTTCAATTCAGAGTGGGAAAAGTTCACAAATTAAAGCTCTGGACTTTGTGTCTGGAAGTTTTTAGATTACATGTACATCTACTATTGCCTTTGCATTTCCTGGCCTTGAAACTCCATGGCTTCAAACCTTAATGCCCCTCCCTGGAGAAGAGTTTAGCAAGCACAACTCTCACACAGAAAAGACCCAAGTGAAATCTAGAAGATAGACCCAGCATAAGCTGAGTGTTTTCTGTAATTTCTCCTCCCTCTCCCCGGGCCGCTATCTCTCTCATTCTTGTGTAGGCACCCACTCGTACATATTTTTGGAGGCAGAAGAGCACTGCTTGCTTTGTGCAAATGAAATTGCAAAATAAAAAAAAAATGTAGATGTGAAACTGAAATGCACTCATCAGACTAACAAGGGCTTCTGGAGAAAGGTTTTACTGAATGTCATTCCGAGATGCACGCCTCGCTTCCTCTCATGGCTCTTCGCATGAGCCCCAGGGCCTCCCAATCCTCCAAAACCTATTAGACAATGAGCAGGATTTGAAGGCAAAATTAAAGGCCTGGAAACGGTAGTGGCTAAGTGAATGGTAGCTTGTGATCAAGAGAAATGGGGCAAAATAAGGCATTCTCCTGTTCCTTCTCTTCTTTTTGTGGTTTTCTTGTCATTCTATACAAGCTGGAAATGAGATGGGACTTAGAGACTCCTGGACACAGAAGATAATCCAAAATTACATTTGTTTACATTGTTTTAAAAAGCCATCCACAATAGAATTTTTCTTTTTTTAAAGTAATCTGTTACATGAGGCTGCTATAATTTGGCTTTTAGCAGTAGCAACTAGTTATGCCAAAAAATGAATCATAAAGTCCAGACAAATGCAGTGTTTTTATTCCAGAGGCAGCCAGCAGATGCTTTGTGTAACCCCACTCTCTTTCTGGGCAGCTTAATTTTTTACCATGCTTTTACTCTATAATTCTTGGGAACAAAACATTTAAAATGTATCCTTTGTCCACATGGATTTCCTCGGATCACTCAATGCCGCATCCTTCAGTATGAACAAAGAGTAAATTGTCTTTTTAAAGGCTCTTCTGATAGTGGCTTCCAGAACAGCTGATCGTAGGCAAGGAGAGCAGAGGCAGAGAAATAAGTACTCTAGAAATGTTCTGCCATCCTCAGGCTTCTTTTACATGTCAAATGTAAGAGGAAGGGACAAAGCAAGGAAATGCAAACCTAAGGGAACAGAAACCTCAGGTTGGTCCCTGGGCTGTCGATCAAGTCCTATGATTGCAACTTCTGGTAACCTCATCTTCCAATTCTGTGCTATTCATGTTATGCACTTCTGTCATACTCACAGTGAAAATGGTGAAACCTTCCAGACCTAGCACTTTCTTTTCAAAATGCCTGTTTTATTTGGAAAACAACATTGCTGCTTTTTCCAAATAGAATAGTAACAGGATCATAAAAATCAGGCTTTTTTTTCTTTTCTTTCTGAGTGAACCAATGTATTGCTGCTGATGAAAGGAGCTGAAAGGGTACTGGAGCTTGTCCTTGAAATATAGCCCGAATTGACACTCTGCACAGCCTAAACGTAAGCATTAGCTGCAGCGATTGTGGGAAGCATGATTGAGCTCTCCACTCATTACAAGCAATTCTCCTAAGCTCCATAGACAGACTTTCCTTAATTGAAGAACAGGCATTACCAATGAATTTTTATGAGTTGATTCATTCTAGAATTTTTCATCATAATGCAGACAGTTTATTATATTAAAAATGTATATCACAACTGAAGCAGTTTTGTGAAGGAGGCATTAATACAGTACTGTATCTATTTATTTGCACCTTGGGGATCCAAGGCCAAAAACAAAAATAAAAGAAAGGCAAACTGCTTCTGCTTGAAAAATCATAGCTATCCACCAGCTAGTGGCTGCAGTGTTAGAAGTCAGTGAAATGCTTTCATTGGACCCCAGTGAAGTGGTTGGTGCTCGTTACAATGAGATGGAAGAGTTAGTTGCAATTGAATCAAGATGTAACACAATTCAGCATTAATTCTCTTTAATGCTGAATGAAGGTAAAATAGGCAAAAAGATAATTGAAGTGAATTAGTTATCATTATATGCCTGTTAAACTATGGTGTGCAACTTTTGGCCTGCAGAATCCACCAGAATACATGTATGGAGAAGTAGTCTAAACTTAACTGTTAGGTAGCACTGCATATTAATAGTATATCTACAGGAGTTCCTGCTTGTTTCAATCATTCTAAAAGGGAAGTCTTAGATATTGTTTTATAAAGGATGACCTCCCCAAAGCTGCAACCCCAAAATGGAGTCTAATTGTGGTCTGTTTATACATCCCAAAGAATTTACTGATGCCTCTTAATCTTTTACTCTGGTTAAACATAAGAACTATATACAGGCCTTGAAAATTAAAATTAAAATGCTCATGTTTTATTTATTTTTCTTACAGTTTTTTCCTTGAACTTTTCCAATAAAAAACTTCCCCAGAGGGAATCACATTGCTTAGTTCTCAGTAGCCTATAAATGGGAAAAGTATCCCCAGGGTAATCATCAAGCAGATCTGGCCATGGTACTTAGACACAAGTTTATCTAGCCAGTACTTCTAAGTGTTGTTTGTTGGAAGATTTTTGGTTGCTTTGTACATTGAAAAGAGTTGTTAGACAATACATAGTTGGAAAACAGTTCACTCATATAAATCACAGGCTTTTGCTATCAATCTCCATAAAGTTTCCAGATTCAGAAAGCAGGGTATGCTCTTTCTCTCAGTGAATCAGACATGTAGCAGTCGGCATGACTCATCTGATGATTAAGGAGACTCTTGAGAGAGGAGTTTGAAAATCGGTCTTCAGGGAAAGTGCTGTCATCACACTCCAAAAATTTAGAATAATTATCACTTAAAGAAAGTCAGTGTAGAGGATTAATCAAAACATTTTTAGGCCATCCATTTTCCCGTTTCAGATCTCTTCCACTGTGTACCCATCCCATCTCACGCTGGGATATCGCCCAGCACCAAAAATCTACCAAACGCCAGAGGAACACTTTGAAATCCACACCTCGAGTTTCTGTTCCTTACTTTCTTGCACAGTATTTTTACTGTCCAGTAACCTTTTTTTCTTTAGAGAATAATGTATTTTTTCCTACCTAGGAGAAACCTAGAAAGCCTAGCAAGATGTAAAGGCATTTCCATTGTCTTGGAGATAGCACCTTGAACAGTGTCAGGGTTTCTTTGTTTGTCCACAGAATAACAGACAGAATCGAGTTTAAAGGCAACAAAAACAATTCAGCAAAAATACTGCTGGAGGGAGGTGCGGTAAACCGAAAGAGTTAAGCACGACCTCTGTTTTTGTTCTGTCATTCTCAAGCAGAGAGTGTGGTAATCGGGGACAAAACACAGAGTCCAGAATGGGCATAGAGGATCGGATGCTGTAGAATCAAAAGTTTTAAACAGTCAATTTTATCTGCTTCCCCATTCTCCTATGTGGCACCCATGACAATGGCAGAAAAATGAATTGTTCATAGTAAACCTTGAAAATATAGAAGAAGCAAGACAACATGTACCAAAGGGACATCTCATAAGTGAAGCAAGACAAGGTGAGCAGGGCTAGCGAGACAGTCTGAGAAGCTCCTTCACCGTCAGAATTCTCCCTCCTATCCTTGACCAGAAATTAAAAAAAAAAAAAAAGCAGGAATTCTATGGGAAATCTAGACTAATCAGATAAGTCTAGGTTTAGGGTTTTTATAAGTATTTTGTCATCTACTGTGATCTCAGAACAACCCAATAAAATCTCCTCTGTGAATGGAACTGCTTGTATAAAGACACAGCAAATACATTTCTAAGTAGAATACAGATCGGCACAACGCAGAATAAGGCATATGGAGTAAAAAGTCAAACGAGATAAATAGCCGCATATGCACATTATTTTTCATTCTAAGTTGAAAATGACTGTCAGAATACCACTAAGAAGAGACTATGGGTCCGACATCCTTCAGCACAACTTGATAAAATGCAGAGAGTGCTATGGAAGAGGCCTCTACCACTCAGAAATTAACAAAACTGTGTGGTTGCCATGGGGATACTTAAATTACAGAAAGAAATAAATCAGGAAATGATGAATGTAATTAATTTTTCTTGAAGTTCAACTGATGCAAGGTAAAAAGCATATTTATTATGTGAATGTCTAGCCATCCATGATATTAAAAAAGAATAAATACCAAATTTGAAATATATGTAAATTAGGCAAATTTTGTCATTGAAGTTCACAGCGAATACAATAAAAGTGTAGTTACTCACTGATGAATTTAATTTTCTCATGTGGGCTTGCATAAATAAATACACACATCTGTAAAATACAAGGCTGACTTTTGTTACTTTTTGCACTTTTTAATAGGAAAATATAAATCAAAGAGGATGTAATAGCCCACATACACCAGAGGTAACCTAGCGTGTAAAAATTGTTATAGTGCTAAGCAGTAGTCCACACCTTCAGGGTGGAATTTGAGCAACTTTCAAATGCCTAGCTTTGCTGTTAATTCTAAATTAGAGAAATAACAGCTCAAGATTAGGAAAACAAATCAAGCAAATAAATAAACACTATGGGTGTTTTAAAAATCAGAAGAAACAAGGATTACCCATAGTAAATTAAAGAGCTTTGTCTTGACTATTTTATTTAATTTTTCCACCAGTTATCCTACATAAGTCTGTTTCCGTGAATGCTAGATCTTCTGACTTTGCCTGGGAAGCTAGAAATCTAGATATTTATGTAAAATCGCCTCATTTCTAGAGCCGGGCAAGTGACATAAAACATTTCAACCATCCAGTGGACCACAAAAGAACTACTTCCAGTTACTAGTTAGTGATCTTCTCACAGGTCTTTATTTCGAGCTGTCCTTAATAAATAGGCTGAAAGAGAACAGTTGGGCATTGGCTGCTGCAAATCCCGTTGGAATCTTTTCTCCATCCCGGGTTGATGAATAAGTTAAAGTCCACTGCATTCTGTCAGTGGTGACTTTGAACAGGTAATAGCCTTTGCAGTTTGTAAGGAGAACTCTTCCTTTCATAAAGCCAGGAGATCCCAGAAGCACACCTGATAAATCCTTCCATGCATTTGGGCTGTGGATTTTTTTTTTTTTTTTTAGCTAAAACTGTTTATGGTTTAGAGTAAATGTTTATGTAGACGCCTGTAAGAGAATGTACTAATTCAGTTTAGCCATGATAAGAGCAAAAAAAAATTGCGTATGTTTGTGAAATAAGTTAATACACATTCATTCTTTTATGAGTTTAGAATAATAAAAAAGCTGCATCATCAGTGTTGAAAGATACAGTGTATATTATCTTCAAATACAGCGGGCTCTTCATTTGGTCCACTGAGAAGTCATGCATTCTCCAGAGTATCTTCGTATGCCAGACTGAGTTCATTCTAGAAAGGAAAAGCCAAAATTTCAGTGTACCTCTAACAAATACATGATAATTCACATTTATATAGTGCTAAAAAGGTACCAACTGTATTTGCATGGAGCATCTCATTTTTATTACAGGCATAATGAAAATGTACATAAAACTCTTCTATTGCCCTCTTTGATTCCCCAAAGAGAGATTTACAAAAATATCCTAGTGGATTATTTTTTATGTTTCCTGGGAAGACTCCTTTGCCTAAAAGTTACAGATATATTTCTGCCTTGTGTTATCACAGTGTAATAAGCACTTGATTCTATACCATTATTTTATATAAATTTGGAGGGTTTTTGTCTTATAAACCTAGGGAAGATTAAAGGAAATGTGATATGTAGAGAAGCTCACTTAGTGGCCTGGAATGTAGGTAAAATACAGGTATCTTCAGTCGCTCCTATTTTGGTCACCTTCTTTCTAAATGCACCAGTTTTAACCAATTTATCCACTTACGCCATTTCCTAAAACATCACTGGCATCGTGGTAGTGACCCACTGCGACATGCCCTGTAGATCCTTCCGCCCATAGAAGCGAGAGCACAGCTTTGGAGCCCTCTCCAGGCCTGTCTTTGTTTCTTGCCCTTCACCACTGTACTTTATCCCAACTGAACTTCCCTTCCCACTTGGCTCCCAGCGTGGCGTCTTCACTACGGTGTTCACATCCACCTGGCACGTGGTGCCCACTCTTGCCTCACCAGTTATACAGAAATCGTATGGGTCCTTGGGGCCTGCTTCCTGGAAATACAGTATCCCCACACCCCTAAGCCTTCTAGGCTCCTACCACGCTTCTCTGTAAGTCTGCTGCCTTAACATTAGTGGAGGACGCAATGCAGCTGCATTTAGGATTAGGGCTTTATCCCATTATAGTACTTTCCTGTACTCCCACAGGGGCAAGCTACCTTCCAGGCAGTAAATGCTCAGTCAGTGCTTGTTGAATGGGCCCTGCAGAAGCCACAGAGCCATGAGAGCCTGCCTCCTGCCCCATTCAAAATCCCTCCCCTGCCTTCTCCAGCGCCCTGCTCCCACCAGAACATACAGAATCCTATTACTCTGTGACATAGTGATTTTCCTTCTCGGAAAACAAATTATTTAAAAGTTCGTTCTTGTTTAAACGTTTTCTCTTAAAGTTCTGTCTTTCTCTTCTTTTTGTCTTACTCTCACCTTGCCTGTGGGATTTAAATATTAATTTCCACAGGGCAACAACTAAACTCTTTATAGATTATTTACCCCAAGTGGCCTCTTCTCAGGGTAGAGCTCACCTAGCCTTCACCCCCGCGTTCTGTTTTCTTTATAAGAACATCATTTTCATCCAAGTCCCTTTGCATGCTGCTTATTTTACCAGCTTACATCTTTCAGTGAGGCAGGATGTTCTTCAAATGATCTGACCAGTCCAGAATGCGGGGGAAGACGTAGACATCACAGCTCTGCACTGAGCGTGCACCAGGAGCCAGATCATGAGGTTGGCTGGCGCCGACCACACACAGCTATTTAGCAAGCACCTGCTGTCTGCCAGGCACCTTGAAGACTTTCCACACAATATTATCTCTGTGAAATTTGTAGTTGATTAAAACTCTCAAGACTTTGTCACATGAATCTCTGTCAAGAAAAGATCTTCTGCCTTCAATGTGTGTCATTGTTAACCTGACACCAGTGTGGGGGTTTTTCACTTATCCCAGTTAAATTTCATTATGTTGGCCTCACCCCTTACCCTAATTAAATTTCATTATGTTGACTTTGCTTCATTGTCCCAGCATGTCCGCATCACTTTAAATCCTGTGTCTGGTGTCAGAGATAGGAGTTAGTTTTCCCAGTTTGAGTCCACATCTAGTTGATAAGGATGCTGGTTAGTCTTCAGCTAAGATGTTGTTGAAAATACTCTGTTTAACTGAGTGGAACAGATCCAAGCATGGAAACTCCTTCTCTAGACTCCTTCTTACCGTTTCGGGGCTAAGGTCCCATAGCTAGGGCTCTTTTGGAGCTCCAGCTTCACCTAAATGTGCTAACATCAATCCTATTTTCTCTCTCCTAGCTGTAGGGGTGTCATGAAATTTCTTCCAGTGTCTTATTTAGATAATGATAGACTCCATGGAATTGATTGGGTATGCCAGACTCTTGGTGCACATTTGTGTTTTTATTTACATAGTGAGTTGATCACTTACTGGATGTTCCAGTCTAAGAGCGAGTTAATACTTGCTACATATTTGCAGGGGTTAATACCAGCCTAGAAAGTCTTTAGATTCCATACTTTGACTTTTACTCGTTTTGAAAATTGTGTCATTTTCTCATCTCTAATCTTGTGGGACATTCTCTATTCACATTCTTCCTCAGTGATTACCCAGAATGATTTATTTCACCTTTCAAATGTAATTCATCTGTGTCTGGACTTGTACGTTCATTTAAAGAGACTAATGCTCTCATAATCTTTGCTTTTATTTTGTGCTTCAATTACCCTTGATGGTGTTATCCTTCCTAATGTGAAGATAATTCCCCCAGTGGAGAGAAATAAGAAGGAAACCACTCTTTTACTGCATTTAGCAGCATCGTATATTGTTCTTTTCAAGCAGTGATTATATCCATCACATTAAAGATTGTTTTGTCCCAAATACACAGTTATGGCATCTATACACATGCTTTATACACATTTAAAGAAGAAGAAAAACTCTTTAGGGGCCTTAGAAAAAGTAAGGACTGTCAAATAATTTCAGCCTCTCAGTCCTATTCTTAAAGATCATTGCTTATTTTTTATAATCATTCTTGGTTATATGTTCTTTACTTCATATTTTGTACATGTTTCATTTAAATCAGAGCTCATCAAAAAGAGAGCCCTAAGCAACCTCACTGGTTTCCTTGGATACCGATTCTTTATTTTCCTCATCAGTATCATTGTGATTGTATTATCAGATTTTCAATTTTTACCCTCCACCTCCTTTATGTCTTCTGGCCATGGAACCCTCAGGGGTGCTATGATAGCTGTTGCTTCTTAAATTGTTTTTCAGTGTAATTTCCTAAAATCCAGGGTATACTTTAGTAACCTTTTCATGACTGAAAAAATGGCCTAGATCTTTTTCTACAAGTTTCCATTATTTCAGATTCGGGAATAAGCTTCTCTTTGATGCTAAAGATTAAATCAGAAGTCAAAACTCTCCTCTTACTTTGGCTTCATCCTGAGAAACGCTGTTTCATCAACACAGCCTACGAATCTCAGATATTCTGATTTGCATTTCTTTGATGGCTAAAGTGGTGGAACTTGTCATACACACGACTATCATTTATTTGTACTTCTTTTGCGAAGTGCCTGCTCAGTTTATTTGCCCACTTATTGATTGAGCTATTTTATGTTAAATTTTTAAGTTTTTCAGATAATCGTATGAAATCTGGAATTTATATCTGTTGGAGAGGAGGGAGCAGGGAGTTTCTCCCAGCTGGTAAGCTGTCTCTTCATTTGGTTAATGATTTCCTTTATTGCACAGAATCTTTACTTTGGTGGAATCCTGTCTAATGATTCTTGCTGCATCCACTGTAGTAAGAATGATCAGCACCGACCATACAAAAAAACCAGGAATGCAGTGAGGACACAGGAGAAAGGAACTCTGTCTCCTCCAGTCCTGCTGGGAATGTAAACTAGAACAGGCATTATGGAAATCAGTATGGAGTTTCCTCAAAGAAACTGCAGATAGAGCTACTGTTGGATCCAGCTGTACCACTCCCTGGTATTTGCCTGAAAGAATTAAAATTTGGGAACTCTAGAGACACCTGCAGAGCCATGTTTATTGCTCCACATAGCTGAGCTGTGGAAAAAGATGAGGTGCCCAGCAGCAGATGAAAGGATGAAAAAAATGTGCTTTTCAGATATTTTTTGTTACTGGCATGGTTGCCCAAGAAGGTGTACCTCTTACCATAGAGTAGGGTGATCTTGCATTGTCTATTTCATTTGTTCTTTAGAGCAAAGAGTCTTCCACATCAATCATTGCTTCCCAACACACAGTGTGTTAATTGTAAAATAATTCCGCTTCTAGCGTTGAATCGCCAGTGTTTCAAAAATACATTACCCAGAAGGCACAGGGCGTTGGTGTAGAAATGTCTACGGCCTTTGCTGTAGTGACTCCACCGGAAATGTCTCCTCCTGAGAACCCAGCACAGCTTCTCCGCCATGACGCTGGCCAGACTGCAACAACCTTTTCTGCTGCTCTTTTCCTTGCGGGACTCCCCTCTCTCTGATCCAGCCCTTTGCTTTGCACCACAGCTTTCCAGGGAACAGGGCTACGTGTGGTTTCCTAGATTTTCTGTGCAGCTTCTGCCTCTGCTTTTGCTCTTCCTTCCTCTTGCCATGCCTCTTACCTTCACTTCCACTGTTGGAAGCCTTTCCTTCGTGTCTCCACGACGGCCCAGCCTGCCAATCCGGTCCTCCTCAATAACATGGGCAGCTGTCTGCTCTGTCTCTCCTCCTTTCCCAGCGCTGAGCACCCATCAGGGATGTTGTACTTCCTGTGCCTGAGTTCAAACCACTCTGGGACTTAGACCTTCCTGAAGAAAGGACTTGTGGTGCAGGCTTTGTCCTCAACAAGGTTTGCTGAGGTATACATCATGCCTCAACCAACCTTGCCCCTATTCCTAAAATGATCTCATTTTAAGAGGACACAGTCCATTTTAAGGTATCTAAGCCAAAAAAAAAAAAGGTTTTCCTTCCAAGTTGTTCACCTTAGTGATTGCATACAATAGAGTAGGACCTTTTTGACCACAGACCCTTGGAATAGCGTCCAAGGTTGGTTGGTTATGTTTACATGGCTTTTAAAAATGTTAGGTGGGGGGCTGGGGATTTAGCTCAGC
>NW_004955403.1:7173796-7197567 GCF_000276665.1 Chinchilla lanigera
TGTGTGTGTGTGTGGTGGGAGTGGGGGAGGCAGACGGGTTGGGAGAGTGAAGTATTTGTATTTGGTCATAAAGGTCTTCAGTTGTTCTTTCCTGTCCGGTCGGTAATTCTCTGACCCACTCGATGTAAATGAAAACATCATCTAAATAATGTAAGGAAAGAATTATTTTATCTCGCCCTTACATACAGGTAGGTGCTGGGGTAGTTTAAGAATTATAAAGAAGATACCATGTATTTGGACAATATGTTGTAGAGTTGAGGGGCTTCATGAATCATAAAAGACGAGAGGTAAGGACGCTGACGCTGAAAATAGGGGAAAGGCTTAGCAATTAACCTTAGGATGAAGTATCTTTCCTTCCCACCAGTATCAACTCCTATTTCATTCTTTAAATGGAAAATGACTTGTATTTAACCTTTATGATTCAGAGAGCTATTTAATTGTAATTATAGCTAATCCAATTAAAGATGGATTATAATAACTGCTGAATTAATAGGTCATGAAATACCGAGTTTAATTAGTAGATTCGTATTTATTTTGAAAAAAAAAGGGAAAAGTACTTGTTTGAAGTACTATGTAAAAGCTCGAAAATTTTAGTCTCAAGTCAAAATTGTGAAGGTCACATTTACAAAAATAGGAGGAGGCGGGTCAAGGAGAAGAGCAGCAGTAGCTCCCAAGGAGGAATGGCAGGGCAGGAAATCTGCGGGGAAGACTGTTTCAATTTCATTTTTATTGAATTTCAATTATTTTATACTCACAATCTTAAAAGAAAAACCAGTAGTCACTGTAAGTTTTTTCTATGACAAAGTAAGAGTATTGTTAATGCATATGCTCTAATAATAATAGCAATAATAATACACACTGTATTACACAGTTCAATATCATATACCATAATAGAAGTAGTAGTAGATTTTTTTTGGTACTGGGAATCGAACTCAGGACCTTATGCTTGCCAGGCAGGTGGCTTGTGCCACTGAGCTATATATCCCCAGCCCTAGAAATAGTAGTAGCAGTAATAAGTAATCATGTTAATTTTATAAAATTGCAAATCATAATTCACCCCCCAAATTTGGTATCTGTTATTTGCATGTCTAGGGAAAATAATGCAGTTGCAGTTAAGTCAGGCCAAGTGACTATTTCATCAGATGAAATCTCTTACTATTTGTGTTGTTTATTTGGTTTTAGAAATATGCATAAAATACATTTTAAAAAAAAAACAGTGCTTTGGCACAACATATAGATCCCGCACTGAAGGTAAGGGACACTTTAGAATGTGTGGACACGGATTTCCCAGTGTGAGGTGGCTCTGCCTTCCCCACTGCTCCCCAGTCCTGCAGGAAGGGCTGCACTACACAAGGACAGGACACTAAAGACCAAGTCCTGAGACCCAGAGTTGGGAGCAGTGGTGACAGTTTCCTCACCACAAATAGCAAATTTCCTTCCTTTCCTGTCACCTGGTTTTCACATTTATTATCATGGAAATCAAGATGCTTCTTGCAAAATTCAAATGTAAAAACACTTGGGGGCTTCAAGCCCTCCTTCCCTTGCTTGGGGACGTTTTCTTGACCACAGGAACTAAGTACTCAAGTGATTTCTTCAGAAAGTCTCTTTTCCTTGGAAATCCCAAGACCCAAGTACATCAAGGCTAGAAGGCCTTTGTTGGTGGATCATACCCCTTCTTCAGTTTGTTTCCTTTTTCTTTTTTTTCAGTTTTTTAAATTTGGTGGTAAAACTCTCAGAGCACCTCATTTTCTTCTCCTGAAATAAATAGTGAGTTGCACTTGAAAGATACCTAGTGCTGAGCCCATGAGACAGTTGGTAGCTAATTCGGAAGACTGCGTGAGGATCAGGGCTTGCAGGGCTTTTTTCATCTTTAGCCCATGTAGGTCTACAGAAGCCCCATGCCGGCATCGGAGCCGCAGACGTAATTTAGGAGCCGCAGGCAAGGCCAGGCCAGCACGAGATGTCTCTGGGGCATCCAGGGTTCTCCTGGACGAAATATGGGGCCGTGGAGAGTGCGGGATGGTGAGAGAGATCAGAGACACAAGTCACCGGCTGGTTGGTGACCTGTGCTCAGAGCTCCCCTCCGTCCCTGGGGCAGAGGGAATGTGCTGCTGCAGCACTGGAAGGAAAATGCGCTTTCTGTGAGCAGTAGCCTCCTAGGGAGGGAGAAACTGCTTTCTCCTTTCGCATTTGGAAGCTGTTGAGCAACCCGTAATCAAGATTTTCTTAATGTTGTTTTAAACGGGTGCATTATCAGAGCCGCATCTCTCTGAGAGCTTCAGACTTCATTACACTGTTACAAAGAAATTAACATATTGTACCTGATAAGCTTCGAGCATATTCAGAATCATGCAGCCTGACGAATGCTGACTGTCCCCACAATTTCTTCCGATTAAAACTGAGTTGCCCGAGAATTGAAATACATGCTGTTTGTCTACCTTTTTTGGAGATAAAATGGCCTCAGTGCACTTGTTTTGATGTTAATTCTCTATCTTTAAACTCCAGTAATCACTTTTAGCATACCTTTCTCAAACTATATTTGTGCAAGAATTTTTGTAAAGGAAAATCATTTCAGGCATGCTTACTGTAGATAACAGTAAAAGTAAACGTGGAGGGAAAAGGTACAATTGAAAGTTAATGGCTTGTTAAAATATTTTATGTGTCCCTAATCTAAATAGAAATTAAGAATATTATTATAATTTTTAGTTCTGCACTGTGACATCATCTGTCAGTTCTTAAATGTTATTAAAATTGAGGAATGTGAAAAACTTAAAACATATATGTATAGACATTGCGCAAAAATAGTTGGCTTTTTCTAAGTGGGCATCTGTAATGACAAATTTAAAATAATTTTTGACATATGCAATTTATTTGGACTTCAGTTTTACCAGGGAGAAGCTAAATCTATATAAAAGACTGAAAACCGCAGTGTTGTGAAACCTAAGGTTATAATGGTAACCCAAGATTGAAAATATCCATCATCTCTATTTTGCAAAGTAGAGCATTATATCTTTGAAAAAAAAGCTGCTGAACAACTCAGACTTACCCATCTCAGCACCCTAAATTAACACATTTCTAAAGGAAATTTACACATCACATTACAGTCACAATTCAGATCAGAAGACTGTAGAAGTGGCAGTTGTATTGGGTAGAAAGTTTATCTGATAGTTTTAAGGATTTGAGATAAACTCACTGACTGGGGGAAGACTTGCGTAAAATAACACAAGACTATTACTTTAAGATTTATTGAGCATATTCAGGACTGTAGTCAAAATAGCTAGGCCTTTCAGTGAGTGTAAAACCAACTTAAATTTTAAAATTATGGGGGCTGGGGATTTAGCTCAGCGGCGCAGCGCCTGCCTGACAAGCGCAAGGTCATGAGTTCGATTCCCGGTACCGGAGGAAAAAAAAATTATTCAGTTGTCCAGTTTTGGGCCATAGACACAGTCAACTCTGTTCTTCTTCAGCCTTGACCCAGAGCTTCTACCTTTGCCCCCAATACATGTCTCATAGCAGCAAGTCACTTAGTTGGAGGAGCTTCATCTAGTTTGAGCAAATAGTATCTACAATAACTGCTGGTTGATTTTTTGTGTCCTCCTTTTTCACATTTTGGCATAGAGAAGAGGGAGGTAGGCCAGCAGGCGGGAAGAACCCCACTCAGAGTCCGAAGGGCACAGACCCTAACACCAGGGAGCGTCTACTCAGGTAGCAGCTCTGAATGGGGCGCCAGTGAACTTTAGTGAGCCCTGTATAATTTGCGTTTAGTCAATATCTGGCTTTCTGTAAGCATTTTTAAAAGTATGCTTCGAAGGACCCTGAGATGTGGTGTTTTCATTGCTTGTTGCTGGGAGAGAGTCGTTTGGAAGCTGTGGGAGGTGATGCAGATGCCCTGAGTGTGTGACCCTGGGGAGCCACAGACCGCCCCCCGCCCAGAGTGGTTGGTGGAGGGAAGGGGTCAGGGACCTCACCATGTGCTCAGCTCACAGCTGGCAGAGGAGCCAGGGTGTTCTGGGTGTTCTGCTTGTATTTACACACCATCAAATACGGTAATTCAAGTGATTTAGCAACACAACAGAATTCCCAAACCTGCAGCTCAAATGAACTCCTGTATTTATAAAAATAAATGCTTGAAAATGGGAAGGGAACAAGTGAGTGAATGAAGGAAAGCATTGCCTGAAGTGCGAGAGGAAGCGAGCGTTCCTTTGCAGCTGGGGGCAGCTCTGCAGAGGGATGGAGAACAGGTCTGCAAGTTCAGCCAAGCTGTGCTTCTCCTGAGCCTCAGTTTCTCTCGTGTGCCCCTGAGAGACTGGAAAGAGTTCATGAGTGGAAAATGCCAGGCTGTTCATTTATTCTTAGTCATCTCTCCTCTGTCTCGTTGCAAGTGTCTTTCTGTCTCCGTGCCCAGTGCAGTCACCGGGGCGCACCCAGAGTGGACCCAGGGCGATTAAACCCTGGAGCGTCCGGGGAGATCTGTAGCTTCACAGTTGGCAGTGTTAGTTATTTATCCTTCCCGTACGAATCCTAATACTTTTTTCTGAACTGTATCAGGCAGTGTCTTCTTACAGATATCTCCATGCCGTAGAAATACCTGAGTAATTTATACGAGTTTGTTTCCACCCTATCACCATAGACTTGGCAAATGTATTCACAATCAAGAACATTTCCATAAAAAGAGATGGTAAATTATTCAGATTGTCCTTTTTCCCCATCACCTCATTAATTAGCACAGCATATTAAGGACCTATTTTATGTATAAGGTAATAGGAAACTGCATGTAATGAATGGAAATAAAAAAAATTTCAGGAAAGAAAAAAAGAAGTATTTGGTTTTTTTAACCCCTGGATTGATAAATGTCTCACCTTTCCTGCTCACCTGTTCAAAGAGAATTTTCGAATACCTGAATCAATTGAACTTTTCATTTTCCGTGTGGATATAAACATTTTTTCAACAAATTTTCAGTAGGGGGCTGGGGATTTAGCTCAGCGGCAAAGCGCCTGCCTAGCAAGCGCAAGGTCGTGAGTTCGGTTCCCGGTACCAGAAAAAAAAAAAAAAAAAAAAAAAAAAAAAAAAAAAAACCAACAAATTTTCAGTAAAACTACTTTCTCTGAAGTACTTTATTTTGCCTGAGTTAAATGAAACTAATAATTACCCTAGTTTCAAATTAATATTATTTTGGCAATATTTAAAATTAATCCTTTAAATATTTATCATTAATAAAAATATCTATAAATGGAAACACCAAACAGAATTATTATTTAGCCATTTATATTGTTATACTGTTGGTTTTAAAAATTATTATATATAGTATGCTTTTATTAGTCTTAAATTGAATGTTATTTTAGACATATTGTTACGGTATTGGTTTTAAAAGTGAAATGTAGTATACTTTTATTGAGCTAAATTGAATGTTTTAAGTAAAAGTTGGTCTTTATGTAATAGCTTGAGAATGTATCTTATTTTACCTACATCTGTCTTCTCTCTGTAGTGTATTTTAACACTTGACATGTAGTTTAAAATAATACTGAGTTACACCTAAGATAAGGAGAGGGATGTAATAAAGCTTATACACACACTAATTTCCAAAAAAAAAAAAGTAGTCAAATTTCTTTCCCCATCACAATGAAAAGACTTTAATTCTGTACAATACAGTCTCGTACTTGAGATGCTATTTTGGGGCAGGCATTGGTAGTGTTTTCTGGTGGCAGGCTTTCTCCGTGAATGGATTCCTCTTTACGAAGTGTTTGGTGACAATAGCCTTTCAGAGAACAGAAAGCCTTACTTTGTAGCTGATGGGGAAGAGTTAGTTCTAAATGTAGAACAGGTAAGAAATTAAGAACAGCACTCCAGAGCCCCTAAGATCGAGCCTTCAAAGGAACCTGCTTTGGAAGCAAGGAGGGTGGGTCATGGGGAATGGAGGACCCTTGGCTTGTGACAGACTGAAATCCTGCAAGACTCTACCTGTGTTTCTTTTCGGCTTTATGATCGACATGAATTACTCCTCTGGCCTTTCGTGTTTGAGCTGCATTTGCCAAGAAAGCCGTTTTCAAGCTGCTGCTTCATGTTTTCTGTCATCTGAAAATGTTAACAAGTGCACAGTTTGTTTCTTTGAAGTAGGCCATATAAAGCTGGTGTGTGCCGACTGCATCCACCCAGAAGATCACAACAGTTTTACAGCTGTGTAGGAGAACCACATCTTCTCAGGAGAGTCATTTGACCCAGAGAAGGTACAGAGTTTCCAGATCCACAGGAGAAAGGATGGAGCATCCGTCACTTATGTGAGCTCACGCAGGGGATCCCAGAGTCCCCTGAGAACATCCTCTGCAGGGAAGCCACACTGCGGTCTCAGGTTAAGGGAAGGTGGCGCACTTTGTAATGCTGAGACAGGGGAGATGAGAAGGGGCTGGATGTATCAGTTCAAGTGAAGCTGTGAATAGACTGAGCGTGCGCGCGTACCCTTTCGGTTCTGTACCTCGCATCCACTCTGATTTGCAGACTACACATTCGTTTTCCCAATGATTCCATTTATGCCTGTTTATCTCAGCATGGGGGACACCAGTGCAAGTGGTGCTGGATGAAATTTATAGCCCAGCACACTGCGGGTTTGGAAGGCTGCCGTGGGAAGGAGCGAAAGGTGTATTTAGAGGAGCCGCCGAGCCAGTTTTGGCAGGCGGAGTACTGCCAAAGTAACAATTTGCGGTAGTTTCACACTCCTGTCAGTGCCAGTTGGCGAACTGATGGAGATGATGGGATGAAAGAACAAAATGTCACAACAGAAAAGAGTGGGCTGAAAATTCAAACATTTCCCTGGTTCTCGTAGTCCTCCCAACTGTGCAGATGAGCCAGTCCGTGTTGCGTAAAAGACAGGTACCTTCCGCGATCTCCTTTTCCAGGTAGGAGCGTTGAGTAACATTCTCTGGACCGTGGGCTTGTTGGAAACATCATCATGATTGGTAGCAACTCAGAGAGCTAGTTCATAAACAGAAATAGTGATTAGAGAGGATAAGTTTCGTTGAAAACAGCAGTTGACGTGGACAGTGAAACCTTACACCCAGTATTCGCTGTTGTGTTGCAGTAGAAAATCAGTGCCCGTGTAGCAAGGTCAGCTTTAAACTATAATTTTGCTAATGGCAGATGGAAAGCTTCCCTTAAATATCTGCTTAATGCTGAGCGCCCGGACTTTCTGTATCATCTTTGCCTGACACTGCATACTACATTGTGAAAACCAGTTCTGTGTATGCGTTGCAAGCCACATTTTTAACCTCAGAGACTTGACCGTTTATGACTCACTCCATTTTAAGTGGGTTTTTTTTGGTGATTTACAGCATTTGCCATAGTTTTTGGCTTTTGAAATATATGGATTTACTTACTAGACAAATAAAATAAAATAAAATAAAATAAAATAAAATAAAATAGAATTAGTGCCTCCCCCTCAAAAGTTCAGTGCAGGATAACTAAATGTGAAATCCAAATGGTGCCAAAACATTACAAATGTTGCCTTGGTAAATACACCACTGAGCAGGTCTTCGCTGCATAGGGCAAGACAGAGCAGCTATTAACACAGCCAGAAAGATCTACCTGTCCCTTGCTTTCCCCCAATTTAAGATAAATATCCAAGAACGCAGTCATTGTGAAGAGGAAAGGGTAGCCTGCAAAGCAGAGGGGGTGGAGGTATAAGGCTACGTCTCTTTCTCCATCTCTCTCTCATCTCTGTCTCAGCAGTTACAAACTACCTCACATCACTCTTTCTTAATATGAGAATACAGCAACCTGCCAAAGGTCAAAAGATAATTCTGTCTTTAATATAATTTTAAAGTGCAGTGAGGTGGTAGCTTACTTGCTTTTCTCTCATTGGAGAAACGATAAAAGTTATTGTGATATTCACATGGGAAGCAGGTAAACACATGTATGGCTGCTGTGGAACTAAGAACACACACTGTTTGCATTGTTGTGATATATGCATCTTAAAAGTTATATGCGCTCCTTAATTTTATTTCTGGTTACAGTATGCTCTTAGATTTTCAGTTTAAGCTTTCCAATTCTGTTGCTTTTCTGTATTTATAAGTGATTAAATGACAATGAATAATGTAAAAGTACAGCCCTATCCATCTATTAGTGCCTACTACTATTTTCAAAAACATTTAGTAAAAGGGTAAGTTAATTTCTATATAGTGCTTATATGCATATCTATTCTGTAAAGGTTATCTTCGGATCTCATTATTCTAAATCATGAATTATAATCCTACAAAGAAGCTTGCTGCCACCCTGTTTCATTACCTATTGGTCACTACAGAAGTCATTTAATGTGGCAAAAAGCGTTGTATTTTAAAGGACCTTAAAAATTATACAGTTTTTTGGCAGAATTAAGTCACTCCAAAAAGAGAAGTGCCTCCCCATTCTTAAGAAAAAAAAAAAAAAAAAAAAACCAGCGTAACTTATCCTGTGAGTATTTTCAGAATCTTAAAATAAAGCTTCTGCACAGGCAGAATCCAGATCCCTCTGACTTCAGTTTTAGCAGACTGGAGGTTAGCTATTATCTGCCAAAATATTTCTCTTCTATATTTCCTGTTGGACTAAGTCCTGTTGCCAAGTATGTTTTTAGCACTAAAGATATCGAATTTTGTTTTTGCTTTTTCACTGGAGGGTGGAGGGGTTGGGCTAGAGTAGAGCCATATTTCATTACGGTCACTTGTTGAATGTTTTTCAGGGGGTGCAGCTTTCCATACGTCACTCCTCTTACCCTTAGGTCTGGACAGTGTGCATATTTTCCTGGAAAATGTTTTTGAAATTTGTGATCATCACTATCACTGCTTACTGTTAGCTCTCAGCATTTGTGTCCTGGCAAGTTCCCCTCCTTCAATCTCCCCTACTCGTTATTTTTCCTAAATGCATTCCATACTCCATAGAGTTACAGTGTTATTTCTGTGATTCCAAAATTTGAATGGTTACCCCTCTTCAAAAACACAGGAGCCGCGTCTCATGCCTGGGCAGGTGAGAGCCAACATCCCCAGCTCCATCCAGGCAACATCTGCGGCATTGCAACTGCATAAGATCTCAGGAGAGATGCAAAAAGAGGCCCTGCCCTAGTGCAAGGATGTCATTTTAAAAAGATTGCCCAAAATATTTGCAATCTTGACATCTAATAGGGGGTTAATATCTGGAATGTAGAAGGAACTGCAAAAGGTCAATCATACAAACAATAACCCAGTTGAAAGGTCTAAATAGGTGTTTCTTAAGACACACAGTAGGCCAGCAGATGATAAAAGCAAATGCTCAGCGTCACTAAGCATCAAGAATATGCATCAAAAATATGCAAATCAAAGCCGCAGTATACTATCCCCTCTTCTCGGTAAGAACAGCAAATAGCAAAGACACTAAAGGTAAGTACAGCTGAGGACGTGAAGGAGAAGGAGCCTCTGAACATTGCTGAGAATGTAAATTGGATAACCACTGTGGGATTACCACGCGGTCCAGCCATCCCACTACCACATGTACGCCCAAAGGAAAGGGAATCAGTATGCTGAGGCACTGTCGGCACTCCTGTGTTACTGGAGGGCTGTTCACAGGAGCCCCAAAATGGTAACAGCTTAGATGTTTATCATTTGATAAATGCATAGAGAAAATGTGGTCGGGACACACAGTGGAGTACCGTGCCCACAACAAAAGTGAGACCCTGACGTTCCCGACAGCGTGGATGGTGCTGGAGATCACTGTAATAATTTAAATTAGCCAGGCAAGAAAGACCAGTAGTGCATTTTTATTCATATGAAGTGTAAAATGGTTGATCTCATAGAAGTTGAGAGCACAATGGTGGTCATAAGAGGGTGGTTATAAGAGGGTAGAGTGGGGGAGGCTGGGGAGAGGTGGGTCAGTGGGTATTGTTGCAGTTAGATATAAGAGAAAAGTTCTAACGAGCTACTTTCATAGTAGGATTAGATAACAGTTATGGACTATATATTTCAAAAAGCTGAAAGAAAGGATTTTGAATGTTACCACTGTAAAGAAATGATAAATGTTTGAAAAATGGGTATTTTCAGCTGCTTTGAACATTATATAATAGATATATTTATCAAAACATCAAATGGTACCCCATTAAAAATGTAACATTTTATGTTTTTAGGTATTAGTTCAAAATAATTTTAATAAAACAAAATATTGCCTAAGTGACTTGTTCGCACATTAAAGCTTGTGAAGCTCCAGTTCAGAAGACCACCCCAGTCTAGCCGTATCTTCCCTCTCCTGGTGCATCCTTCCACTCTGCCCCTTCCTCCACTGACTCTCATTTCTCTTGACCCAGAATGATCTTTTTTTTTTCCTTCTGCCTTCTATATGCAAAGTAGTCTCCTTGTCCAGAAATTCCTTCTCTGACTTCCCTCATGAACTTCTACGTATGCGTTATGACTGAGACCAAGTATCTTCTCTTGTATTCTCCTTCTGCTTTAACTCATTGTTGTTCTCCTATTTCCCTCTGTGGTGTTGTTATGGCTTGCACCTAGATGTCCCCCAAGCCTCAGGCACTCAGATGGGGCTTTTTGAAGGTGGCTGGATCTAGGGTGTGTGAATGTGGGTAGAGAATGTGTGAATATGGATTATGGCTGTGTGATAACTAAATTAGTCCCCTGATTGGTTTAGCATAGTTTTGGGTGTGGATAGCAGGAAGGCCCGCCATGTGTCTGGGTGGCACCAACCAATAGGCTTGTAGCCTGAATGGAATAAAAGGGAAAGGGAGGCTGCTGCTGCTCCCTGCCTCTTGCCTGCACTGCCGTGGACTGTTTCTCCCCTTTGATCTCCCTCTGCCACACCTCCTTACCTTGAAGCCAGCTGACTATGGTCATCTACAGATATCTATGAACTGTGAGCTAAAATAGACTTTTCCTCCTTTAGCTTGTGAGTGTCAGTTACCTGGTGTCAGTGACGAAGTAACTGAGACATTTTACTTATTTATTTCTAGCATATTGTATCATGTTAGAATTACTTCCTAACATCCCTCCTTCCCCACTGCACTGTACTTTTCTCTTAGTAAAGTTGACATAACCCTATAGGTACATGACAAATGTCTGTTCAATAAATTTATGAAAGGATGAACCTTAGAGTGCTTCTTTAGGTCTTACTCATTGCAGACAAAATCAGAAAGTATTTACTTTTAGACAATAGAAACAGTTGCCTTTAGTAACCTCTAGTACAGGGTCCAAAATATATTCAGGGTCCAGTTCAGTCCTCAGCCACTGTGACTTAATCCAAGTTGGCTTTAGAAATTAGATCTTACTCCAAAGTTCATCATGTTTCCTATGAATTCAGCATTAAATTATAAGACAAACAGCACGTGTATGTAAAACATACACTACAAAAGTTGTTTCACGGAAAATTGGCAGTGGGTGTTACGCCGTGCTAAGCTACACTCAGTAGCTCTTCAGGGCCTGCAAATGTAAAAGCAAGAAATGAGAGACCCGTTTGCACATGAATTCTCAGGAGATGTCTTTTCTGAGCTCACAACACTTCAGACCGCAAGCCAAGTTCAAAGTTAATTTCTGTGTTTCAAAATGTGTTTAATTGTGCCACTGAGGAATCTGCACCTAAACTTCAGTTGAAAGTCAGTGATCTACAATTAAAAGGCATTTTAAAAGGGCATCTACTGAGAGAGAAATCTCATGCGATTCTATAAATTTCTTCCAAGTGCCAAATAGTCTCAAGCAAAATCATACATTCACGTATTTGTGTCAGTGTGACACTACCTATCTCGATGAAAAGACATACGTTTAAAATGTAATAGATCAAGGGGCTGGGGATTTAGCTCAGCGGCAAAACGCCTGCCTGGCAAGCGCAAGGTCGTGAGTTCAGTTCCCGGTACCGGAGAAAAACCAAAAAAAAAAAAAAAAAGTAGTCAAATTTCTTTACACTGGAGTTTGATTATAGTACAAACTGTGACCTTAATGAAGCAAAATGCTATCTAATCACCCAAAGAGTAATTCCATTATTCACTAGCAGATTTATATCACATAAAAAATCTGCACTTCATTTTTATTCTTAGATTCTGAAAATTGTCAATAAAACTTGGTGGGAATTGTTTTGTCTCTTTTCTCAGATACCTATGCCATTTCCCCAGTTTTTCCTCATCACTCATATAATCTAAGCCATTTACTGTGTCAGCTTTCAGAAAGTTTGCTGACATCTGTTCTACAGGCAGAACCAGTGATTAATACGTTCCCACTGAAGCACCTATGGGAATGTCCTGTGTCAGTCGATGGGGCAGACAGACAGGTACCCCCAGTGGTTCAGGGCCGGCTGGCAGCCAGACATACAGATTACGGCTCCCTTGTGAATGAAAGGAGTAACATATTTATTAAGTATGAGAATAAAGTGGAGGCATTTTCACCAGCTTAGGAGATGTGATTTCAAATAGTATGTTTACATATTTCTAAATGACTTTGATGAAATGCATAACAATAAAAAGTGGCACATTCAGTAAATATTTTTTTTTTCTGGTAGTAAATATTTTTTGTATTATTTGCTGAGATTGGTCATCAGGGCAAAGGGTTATGAAAAACTGTATGGGAAACAAAACAGGATGCAAAATGCAAAGCAAACAAGAATTTTTGTATCTAGACAGCTCAGGGCCAGATCAGATTTACTGAAATCTGCTATAAAGAAACCAAGTTAGTCTTCAGGGAAATTTCTCTCTTTCGAGAAGGAAATTGTTCTAATTGTTTAAAGCTGAGGTGTGCTGCATAAGCTCCCTGTGCCTGCACCAACTTATATAATTAAGCTCAGCAAGTATCTCTTCACTGTACTGTCTGTGCCTTGGGCAGACTCATTTCTGTACACATACAGAGGGCTCTTCAGAAGGGAAGAAAGAGAAATAGTTTGTGCATTGTAACTTGTGTATGTCCCTTGAAGACAAAGTAATTTTCTGTGTCAGAACTTTGATTCTCTTCTAGCTATCATGGTGGAGTAGTTACGTTATTCCTGAAATGTTCCCTGCAGAGTGGTTGCCTCTTGAAAACCTAGCAGTCGCTGAAGGTAGCCGGTTGAAGAGGATCAAATGCATCTGTCAGGGTATTGATTTGTTATGAAAAGATCTCTAGTCTAAAAGTTTTGGTACAAAGACTTCTGTTTTGACTAGAATAACATGGAGCAATTTACAAAGTTAAGACTGGAAGAAATTCAAAAACATTAGGGCGTGAAATCATAAAAGCTTCTCTTCAGTAGATTTGTTTTATTCCAAGGCTCTATTTTGTCAATAGGAGCCAAGAATCTATTATATTCCCCATTTTCTCTTTGGAACTTGGACCTTCACTAAAAAATTGGTTTTCTCCCCTTGAAGAATGTTCTACTTGGTAGTTAAGCTTATTGCTGGTATTTTTATTTTTAAGCTAAATTTATGTGAGTGTGTAATAAAATGTACCAGCTTGATGCTAAATAATTTTTAAGTCTACTTATCAGTAAATTGATTATAAGCTTTGGAGATAAATAACAGTATCATCTATAGTGTATGGAAATTATACTTAAATGCAACTGTTTATAATATTGAGACAACTACTGTTACAAGATTTTTGAAATATCCTTCTCACCACCTCTGATAACAGCTATTCTTTTATAGCCTGTATCTTCTACTAGTCACATTTTAAAACATCATTTTAAAAAGTAGTTAAAAATAACACAAATACCAAACATCCACTGCAAATGTATGCAGTAGTACTTATTAAAATGGTGCTGTTATTAAAATAATTATGAAAGGAAAAATATATATTTCAGTAAAAATAACTGTCCTTGTTCTGAATAACTGTTAAGCCATAAATATATAGTCTCTTGCTTAAAAAATTTACAAGCTCTTATGAGCAATCATATATGCAGCACAATGAATTGAAATTTAGCACCTTCAATAATCCTGGTCTTCAAATGATTTGATTTTCTTCATTTCCTATATCATGACAAAAGGAGTAATCTTAATTTATATCAAAAGATTTCTAAAACATCTCACACATTCACACTCTTATGGAATACTCACATGTAGTTAGGATTTTAATAAAATAATGTCAGTCTACTGAGGTTGTTAATAACAACAAATATACAACGTTATTGTATACCTAGTGATTAATATCAAAATTTAATGTTCTGGTACAGTAGAACAGCTTAAACTTATGTTCATTAAATTAATTCATTCATCTTTATAATACCAAATAACATGCATAATTCCATCAGGCCAGTCTTGTGGTTTCTTTTTACTTTTGTAAGCAGATTTATTTTATCATGCTGTTTGTATTATTATCATTGTCTAGGGATGGTCCAATTGCAAATTAGAAGGAAGATTTAAAATTCCTTAATTTTTTCAGATTTATTTAGGTATAACTGACAAAAAGTAATTGTACATTTTTAGCTGCACAGTGTTTTGAAATACACATACATATGCATTGCAGAATAATTACCACCTTCAAGCTAATTCCCCGTGACTGTGCCCAGTTACCATTCTGTGTGTATGTTGAGAATACCTCAGATGTACCCATAGCACATTTCATGTATTAACTCAAGTTACCATGTTATAGAGCGATGTCCGGAAATAATTCATTTCATAACTAAAAGTTTATTCCCTTGACCAACATCTCTCCATTTTTCTAGCTTTCCCCTGATCTATAGTATTCACCCTTTGCTTTGTTTTTATGAGCTCAACATCTTTAAATACTGCATATGAGTGAGATCATGCAGTATTTGTCTCTGTGTCTGGCTTATTTCACACAGCATAACAGGCTCCAAATTGAGCCAGGTTTTGAAAATGGTATAGTGTCCTTCTCTTTTAAGTCTGAAAAATATTCTGTTACATACATACACAGACACACACACACCACAATTTCTTTATCCGTTCCCTGTGAGTGGACATGAGGTTATTTTCATGTCTCGGTTGTTGTGAATTAGTTCTGTGATGAACATCAGAGGGCGGGTGTTGTATGAAGTGGTGATTTCACTTCCTTTGGCTGTTTACCTAGAAGGCACATCGCTGCATCATACAGCAGTTCTATTTTACATTTCTTTAAAAACCTGTATACTGTTTCCTGTAAAGTTTTTAAAAATGTATATTCCTACCAACAGCGTTTATGTGGTCCCTTTTCTCCACATCCTGAAAAATTCCTGTCATCATTTGAATTTTTGATACTAGCCATCCTAACAGGTGTGAAATGATATCTTCTTGTGATGGTGATTTGCACTGCCCTGGTGACTCCTAATGTTAAGCATCGATCCACAAAACTTCTGGCTCTATGTGTCTTCTTTGGAAACACGAACTCCTTTGCCCACTTTAAAATCAGAGTGTACTTGCTTTTTGCTGTTTAATGAGTTTAATGATCGTGTATATATATTGCAAATGTTTTCTCTCTTTCTGTACATCGCCTTTTTGCTTTGTTGATTGTTTCTTTGGTTGGGAAGAAATTTCTTGTTTTCATGTAGTTCTACTTGTCTGTTTTGACGATTGATGGTGCCTGTAAGGGCCTATCCAAAAAAATATCATTGTCAAAAACAGTAGCGCTTTTCTGTGTTCCCTTCTAGGTGTGTTACGGTTTTAGATCTTGCATCTATGTCTTCAATGCATTTTGAGCTGATCGTTACGCACAGTTTCAGACAGAAATCTGTATGTTCTTAGTATCTTTGGCAGAGATTAGTTGACCTTTTATTCAAGGATTTGTTTCTGCATTTTCAGTTCACTTCCATTAGTCTATGTACTTGGCTTAAGCAAGTATCGTACTGCTTTAATTACTAAAGCTTTGCGGTATTATTTGAAATTGGGAATAATTTCTCCAATTTGGTGGATCTTGCTCAAGATTGCTTTGCCTCTTCAGGGTGTTTTGTAGTTCCATGTAAATTTTAGGATTGTTTTTTCAATTTCTGTGTAATATGCCATTAGAATTTGAGAGACTGAATTGAGTCTGCAGGTCAGCTTGGGCAATAAGGATATTTGTAATTTTAAAATATTTAATCGACAAAAATAGTATGTACATGTTGAAGGTGTAGAATGTGAAGACATTATATAAGCATATGCTGTATAATATTTATCACAATCATATTAACTAAAACATCATCATCCATGCTGCAAATGAAATTCCTAGAACTTGTTCAATTTATAACTGTATGTTGGCAGGCTGGCCATTTTGACAGCATTAATTTAAGTCTTCCAAACCGTAAGATAGAGCAGCAATGCATCTATTTCTACTTTCTTCAGTTTATTTCATCAAGTTTTTATACTTTGCAATGTAAGTATCTTTTGCTTCTTTAATTAAACCTTTTCCTAATAATTTTCCTTAAGTCCATGCTATCTGCAGAGAAAACTTTATGTTACAGTTATGCCCTGGATTCATTTGTGGGGGTTGGTTGGTTTGTTTATTTGTTTGCCTAATTGCTCGGGCTAATAAATAAAAATAGAGTGGAGAAAGTGAACATTCATTCTTATCTACTTCCTTATCATCCTTGAATATATTTTTAATATTGCAAATATATTTTCTAAATTCAAGATTAAATAGGTACTGTAGAGACAGAATTATCTTCTGTGAATATACACATTATCTGCATTTCATTGTCACCTAACTTAACATGATTCCTTTGAATCAATAGTATTTTGATGTATTCACTCTGTAGTCGGAGTCGCTTGCTGTACCCCTGTGCTCCTCAACTCAAGATGAATTGTGTCCCATTGAGCCCATTGTAAATGGAAGATGTCGTGAGTAAACAACATATTTGACACCGCTAGCCTACAAGCGAGCAGCCCCCTGCAGGTTGAGGGGTTCGGCCTCATGCCCATATTACTGATGGAGAAAGTGGCTGCTTCCAGGCCGTATCACCACCGTTACCGATCCTAGTCAAGATCAAAATTCAAAATTTAAAGTGCAGTTTCTATGGAATACTCGTCAATTTGGCACCACGGTAAAGTTTAAGAAAACGTGGGTTGAGCCGTCATAAGCCAGAGAGAGTGTGTATTTTCTTTCAAGTTTACGTTGTTGTTTAGCTTAGCATCTTTGAGGGTGACAAGCCACCTGTTCACACCACACACATCACAGTTTCCAATCTTGAACCAGTATTGTGCTTAGGAAAAAGAGTGAATCTGTGTAGAAACCCATATCAGTTTTGGTATGAAATGTTACAAAAGCCTAGAGGTTAAGAGTCAGGCATTGAAGTAAGAGATTTAAGTTCAAATTCCCTGTTGTTCGATGTGCTCTCTGGAAGCTCCTGTGGCCATCCAGTAAAGAAATGACGATGGCACCACCATTATGTAGCCAGGAAAGCAAGGTGGCCGTGTCTGGTGAACTGTCAGTGCCGTGGGGCTGTTGGCGACTGTTACGTTACCTGCCTTTGAGTAACTGCCTGTGTCACATCACTATTTGAGAACTTGCAGTGCTCACTTTATAAGTTTCCTACTAATGAAAAATATATTTCATTTTCTTCAACTATTTTTAGGGATGCTGATTATATTTACTAGCATATATATTCAAAACAACCTAAATAGCTCATTGGAATTGACTTAATGTGATTAAATGCCATATTTATTCCATATTATTTCTATTAAAAGAAAATAAATCTCTTAATGAAGAAATAACTGAAACAAATATATGCTCTATAATTTGTACCCCCATTTACTTTTTATAATCGTAAGTCAGGTATTAATTTATGTAAATTAGTTTTCTTGTTTTGTGAGAAGATACGCTCTAACTTAGACTTTCAAGAATATATGAAAAACATTCATCTTTTCTATATGACATTGTAATTTACCTGAAAAATATTAACATGCAAACTCCTTTGTCAGCTTAATCTGCCCAATTATTAATGTTTTAATTGTTAGCAATCACTGGCAGAAAGAATAATACAATTGACAATCTTTTCTAACATCTGCTACAATGTTAGTATTTTTCCAACAGTGCATAAGCCTAAATATTTTTCAGTCAATATCAATAAACACGTTTAAAATGGTAGTATTAATTTGACGTGCTTTTGTGTAAGATTGCACATTAAAAACACATCAAATATGTGGAAGATAAATTTTCAGTTTATTCAAGCTAATTACGTAAATGCTGAATAACAGAACACCTTAAGATCTGCTTTTGCTATGTTAAAAAAAACAAGTAGCAAAGGATGAAAAACTACTGATAGTTAGGAACGTAGAATGATTGCAGTAAGTCTTAATATTTTGTTTGTAAAAAGTGCCCTGTACATACTTACCTGATGGTTATGATGGAGGAGGTAGGAGAAGTGGGCAAGGATTTGAAGAGAAGAGAGTTATTTAGGCAAACAGTAAAACTGAAGTTATATTTTTATTCTAAAGATGAAGGACATCAGTTAAAAATAACATGAAAAACTCACCTCACCCCTAGTTACTAGCACCCCTTTCTTCTCTGGTGTAGGATTGATTCTGCTCTGTAACTCCTGTACTGTATTTCCTACTCAGCCCTCAGCCCACTTCTGTTTGGTTTTTCTATACAATCTTGCCACATAAACAGGAAGGCAGAGCGACCTGTGCACCATACAATCCTGCGGATTTATTCTACTCCTCATCTTCACCTCTTTCAGATGCACGACGCATTGTCATCTTAGTTCTTGAAATCTTCTGTTCTTTTAGCTTCCATGACCCAGATGTGAAATAGTAGAAGTCTTCGTGGCAAGCTACAGATTTTGTTTTTCTCTCTTCTTTTTTTCATCACCTTTTCTCATTCTAAATTTTCTCCCTCAGCCATATCACCCATACCCTTGTCTTAAATCTATATGTTAATGACTTCTTCTTTTATAACTCTAGTTCAGAATCTTCTGAGGCTCACACTTGGAACTGTATGTACTTAAACGCATGACCATTAAGATATCTCAGAAAAATTTCAAATCAAACTACAACTTAATATGTCCAAGATCAGATGGGTTATCTCTGCATACGTGGGTGTGTACACATTTCACAGCCATTGAAATCAGACTTTCAGTTTCCTGGTTCAGCTCTATTCTGTAAGCCAGAAAGCAGAGTTTGTGTGGTATTTGCCTCTCCCTGTGCTCAGCACCACGTGCACTCTCTAGGCTCTCAGAGTTGGCCCTGGTGTTATCGTCTTCATACTCACCTACATCAGAAGTATTAAGTCCAGAGGCATCTTCCACAATTAACTGTTTATCACTGGTGAAGAATTTAACATTTCCTAGTCAAGTCAAAGAGCTTAGAAAAAAAGTCAATGAGAATCAATGAACTAACGAAAAAAGTACTTTGAGAGGTTAAAAGTTGACAAGAGGTTCCACCAGCAATGCATCAGTAGAGCAGAAAGGGATTTGCAGAGATTTAACCTACAGAAGAGTGCACAGGAATCAACAGTATGTATGTACTGATTTTTTTAAAGCACAATCTAGTTCAACAGGAAAGGAAAACTAGGGCAGGGGAGGGGGAAAGGGAGGAAGGGAAAAAAGATAAGGATAAAATGGAAACACAGCTTTGCAAATGAGGAGAAGAGGACTAGAAAAAAAAGAGGAATCAGGATATGTCATGTGCAGGTATGAATCCCCTATGATGAATGTGATCAATATCTAAATTGTACAAAGAAATTTTAAAGAAATGTAGTACAAGGACTGTCATACTAATTATTTCACACAATACTTCATATGCTTTTATTATTAGGATATATTATTAAGATGTATGTTATTATTAGTATCTATATCTATCCTAATATAACAAAATTTGCCATTTTAACCAATTCAAGTGCAATTCAGAGTATTAATCACCCTCACAATATTATGTAGCTGTCACCACTATTCCCAGAACTTATGATCATCCTAAACAGAAATGCTACACATTAAATGATAACTCCCCATTGGTATCCCTAGTCTACTTTCTGTCTCTGAATTTGCCTACAGTACATATTTTATATAAATGGAATCACAATGTTTGTCCTTTAAGGTCTCATTTATTATGCTTGGCATGATATTTCATTATGTGACTAGCATTTATCAGAACGTCACTGCTTTTCATAGCTCAGTAATGCCCATCTGTATGCACGGATCGCTTCTGTCTATTCAGTCGTCAGCGGATGGACACTTGGCTTGCATTATCCTCACCACTTGGTATCTGAGAATAAAGTTGCAATGAACCCTGATGTGAAAGTACCTGTTTGAATGCTTGGTTTTGGTTCCTTTGAGTGTATGGTAAGGAGAAGAATTGCTGGGACCCGGGATTTTTCGGTTTAACTGTTTGGGGGACCCCAATCATTTTCCACAACACTTTCACCATTTTACATTCTGGACTGCAGTGCACAAGGCTTCTCTCATTTATACCTGTACAAGGGTGGCATTCGTTTAAAACTTGATAACTTCGAATTACTACAGAGTGTTGCTTGCAATGCAGTAGAAGAGATTACTAATGAATTTAATCTGAAAGTTGTAAGGTGCAGCACAATACCCTGGGAAAGTCTTCTTGTGTAGGGAAGTGTATGGAATAATCTAGCATTCATTTTTATGAGAAAAATATTTAGACTTCAATAATGTCTTGCTCCTCATATATTTGGATTACACTAACTACTCATGTGAATGTAATGTGTAATTCAAATCGTTAGAGTAATGAGAAACGTCATTCTGGCTTAGTCACTTTGTTTTTGTTTGGCTTTGCCGGGGCCCCTTAAGACTGAGAGCACCCATTCCGAGCTCGCTGCTGGGATTAGTAATCCGCCTGTGGAAATGAATGGAGTTAATTGCTTGCCAAGAAAGCTCTGCTTTAAAAAATTGATCTATGCGATCTAATAAAATAGTTGATCACATATAACGACTGCCTGGCTACACAGTTGCTTATTTCTGTTCAATGCTAGAATAAAAGAAATGAATTAATTTATGATATAAATTATTATGATGTTAGTAAACACAAATTAAGCTTTCTACCCAAAGAAGTCATTTGGTTCCTGTCCTTTTCTTTCGTGAATTAGATAGGCTTATATGGCAAAGGATGAATGGGAGAACCTTTTAAATTCTGAAGTCACCCGTGAGTCCACAGAAGCTGATCACGATTCTGGGTTAGTGATACGTTGAGGAAATTTCACTGGGAAAGGGAGACGTAAGTCTCACTGTGGCAAATGGACTCACACTGACAAATGTGGAGAAATCACATGGATTCTTATATTTCACAAATTAACAGAGGCTTCATGGCTCAGAAGCATAGGATGAACAACTTTGGACACTGCATATCTCACACTGCTGTACAAAACTTTGCCCATGTTTTGATGGACCCTGTGTCGGCATATGATACTGTAGAGTTGGCAGTTCTCCTTTAGAAAAGCTGTGTTTTTCCTAACTACAGAACTTAATTTCCCACAAATGAGTATATCAGGAAAAAGTGTTTGCATCAGTGCTCATGGCAAAATTTAAATATATGTAGAACTTTCTTTTAAATAAATTCAAGAACCTTGAAAAATGAGAGTCTGAAGTAAAATCTGGGAACAGAGAATTCCCTAGGTTCTGTAGTTGAAAGAAAGAAAAAAGTTCTGAAGATTTTTTGTCTGCATAAATTCATCAAGATATTACTGTTCCTTATTATTATATTATGGTAAATCATTCAGAAATCAAAGAGGAAACTCCTATCACACTGGGTTCGTGTGTCTCTGGGTCTGACATGTACTTAGGGTTAATATTATTTATACATTAATATAGTGCTATTCTTTTCCTGAAAAGCTTTTCGAAAAAGCTTGGGAAATGGAGTATAAAATCTAGCTACCTTAACCTTTGGTTCCCCCAAAATGTTTGGACCTTGTTTCCACTTCTTTTTCAGCTTTTTATTTCAGTGTTATTTTTCAAATAGTGTACAAACAAGCCATATAATTCACCCTGTTCTTCACTCTGGGAGTACCTCATGTAATTCTAATCCACCGGAAAATGCCTGAATCCACCTATAAAATTTCTACTTATTTTTAAAGTCCAATTTCAAGGTAAAATGCCATTATTTCCGTTAAGTTTCTTTTGGTTCAATGAATGGAAAATAATTTATATCACTGTGCTATACAGTAAGACTTTTAACCAACGTTGACATACCTCTTACACTTTGTCTGGAATTATAGTTAGGTTTTATGTGCCTTACTTCTTCTGTATGTGAACTGTATTGGAACTGGGACCATATATTCTCAATGTTAGAGTTTACTAAATTGCCAAATAAAAAAGTGTGATGCAGAGAGTATTTGAAAAAAAAAAATATTGTTTTAACCAGGTGTGTTCCATGCTGCAGACCCAGTGCTCTGAGAGGCTGAAGCAGGATGATCAGAAGTTTAAACCCTGTCTGGGCAATTTAGAGAGACTCTCTTGAGAGAAGAGAGAGAGAGAGAGAGAGAAAGAAAGGAAGAAAAGAGGGAAGGAAGGAGGGAATGAGGGAGGGAGGGAAGAAGGAGAAGAACAGGAAGAAGGGAATGAAGGAGGAGCAGGAAGAGGAGTCAAAAAGAAGAGAAAGTAAAAATAAGAGGAGATGAGAAGACAAAAGGGCCGGGGTGGAGCTCAGTGCCGTGTCAAGACTGAGTCCAGTCCCCAGTACACCCAAAATCAAAAATAATCGTTTTGAATTGAGTTCACATTTCCAAATACAGATTTCTAAAATCATTTCAGGAAGAGTAAAATGTATTGTTCATTAAATAAAAAAGTTTACAAAAATATGGACTCCTGGACATCTTTTAAAAATGACATAAACTTAATGTCAGCTTTTCAAGACAAAAAAAATGGTGACTTCAATTAAATTTTGATTTTAATCTCAATTTAGATGTGCATTGTATAATGAGAAACAAAAAAATCAACAAATATATCACTTTTATTTCCATTACCAAATGTAACTCTGGTATTTATCAAGATCCATTTTTAACAACTTGAAGGGGAAAAAGTTTTATAGTTTGTGTTCTGCCAATAATAGTTTGTCATTATCTTATTTCTATGCCAATAAATGTGCTCCTATACCATCATTTTAGTAGATTACTAGCATTTCCCTTTTCTCTCTATCATCCCCTTTCTTGAATATTTCAAGGATCCTAGTTTTTCACTGCATCTAAATCATGTTAATTTTATCCACGTGATTTTATCTGTATGCCCACTTTATTTTTGGTAATAAATTCCTGAAGTTGACATTATTCTGTGAAGAACACATGTGCTGTTGGGGTCACTGATAGAAGTTTTATGCTCGCCTCAGTAATACTTCATGAAATATGTAAATCTCATGGACCTCAAAATAATTTGGAAAATAAAACAATTGTGTCCCTTTGGAACAAGTCAAACAAAAAGCGTGTTGCTGCACATTACCACAACAATTAGATTTCAGTCTGTTCTCGCCCACACCGCCACGGTTCCCAGCTGAAACACGCGGAGAGAGCCAGGTATTTCCCAGCTACTCCCTGAGGGCAGCACGTGCATCAGGACCCCGACGCCCAAGCCCCAGGAACTTCTCTGGCTGCGGGCGGGGCGAACAAACCCTCAGCTCCACGCGCCCTGCGCAGCGAGAGCCAGTGTTCCAGGAGTGGCTAGACACCTGGGCTTGAGTCTGTGCTCGCCCACACTGCCAGGGGTCCCAGCTGAAACGCACGGAGAGAGCCAGGTATTTCCCAGCTACTTCCTGAGGGCAGAACGCGGGCATCAGGACCCCACCACCATTACAGACAGAGTCCTGGTCTCCCTGCTCCTGCAGCAGAGAGGCGGTTTTCACTCAGAAGCTCCAGGGTCTTCTCTGGCTGTGGGCAGGGCGAACAGACTCTCAACCCTGCACGCCCTGCGCCAAGTGAGCAAGTGTTCCAAAAGGTGCTGACCCACGATGCAAGTCTGAGCTTTGC
>NW_004955403.1:7203139-7239121 GCF_000276665.1 Chinchilla lanigera
TGTTTGTAACTCTGTATTGTCTGTATTGTGCTTGTGATATGTTGTAAAATGTTGTATGTCTGTTAATGTTTCCCTCCTTTTATCTTTAAAATAAAAAAAAAAAACAATTAGATTTCATGTGAATATTGAAAGGGTCCTGGTAATAATTCATGCGATAAAAGCAAAAGCCACCAGTTTAGTAGAAGCAAAGTGGCCAGGTCAGATCACTTCAGGATACTCATGTATATTTTCTAGTCTTGAGGTAACTTGAGATAATACTCAGAGTTACAGTTTCACTTATAACTAACTTAAAGAAATCAGACAGGTAGGGAGAAAAGAGCTGCTTTTCATAACACAAATACACAATTAAACTGTCAAGATTTGAAATGTGCAGTATACTACACATAGAGTAGGTTTTTTTAATTCAACTAATTTTCTTTGAATATGATAAGAAATGAATGTATTGGCCAGAAAACTGTGACAATTAATTGCACAACGGCTGAATTTTAATGAAAGGCTCTAAGGGAAAAAAAAGTGATGAAATAAATGGGCTACTTGCTTTTAAATCACTTACAGTTGAATAATTTATGTTATCTTTAATTCATCCATTTAAATTATCCAGAATGAATACAATATGAATAGAAGAGATTTAAAATTGTCGAACCTTTTTCCTTAAAATGTTTGCCAGTAAACATTTTCTGCCTTTTGTTAGTATGTTAGCAGTTTCCTATATTGCAGTATGAGTTAGAAGACAAAGCTAAAGTACACAGTGTAATTAGTTTGCAGGACTATAAATATGTGACCTATATCTTTAGGTACTAAATAAAAGCTGCTGTAGAGCTATGTCACAACCTACTCGAAACTTACTCTTATTCCCCCAAAATTTGACCCACCTTATTCTCCCCATTTCTGTATATAACAGTGTTCTTCAGTTCATGGAGAAAATGTTGGAGTCACCCTTACTTAATCTTAGTCTCACATCAATCAGCAAATCCTATCATAATTTACCTGTAAAAATTTACCTATAAAATATAGCCAGTGTCCATCTCAAAACACTAGCTGTGCTCTCTGTCTTCTTCCTCCTCCTCCTCTTCTTCCTCCTCCTCCGTCTCTTCCCTGCTTCCTCTCCCTGCCTCTCCCTTCTCTCTCCTGGACTATGAAATAGTTTCCTAATACCTTTGCGTGCCTTGATGGCTGCCTTCTGACATCTACTTCTGGTACAGTAATCCAAAAGCTCCTTCAGGGATAAAAGTTAGAATCCATCAGTCCAGGCTGCCATGCTTTCCATCTCACTCAGAACAGCCAACAGTCCTACCATAGCCTCGCAGCCCTGTGATGGTCCGGATTCCTGTTACTTCTCTCATTTTATCTTCTACTTCTTCCCCTCTGCTCTCTCTTCGGACACACCAAACATGTCCTCACCTCAGGGCTACACCTCTGCGTGTGAAACCATTGTTTCTCATATTCCTTTTTAGTGTGCTGGTGATGTCAGCCTCACTTTGATTCTTACCCAAAGAGCCCTGGAATCCAAATCCAGCTGCTAACTGACTGCCTGCCTGATCCAGTACATGCAGTGACTGATTACTTATACAGCACCCTACTAGACATTTTACTCGCAGTGTTGAAAACAAGACTACCTGCTTACAATCTTTCCTACCATGAAAGATAAGGTGCTGAGTCAGACCTAGGGTTTGTTAATAAATCCTTCAGAGCCGAGTTGTCCTACGACTAGAAGATTACTACAGTTCTAGAATGGAAGCAGACAAAGACAGATAAATGAGAGCAGGCGTCTGAAGGTGCATTGAAACTTGAAAATCCATAGCCAGGCTGAGATCCAAGCTGAAGCAGGACAAAATTGAGGAGGAAATCGAATACCGGTGTTATTGGTGAAGGTTCTGATCAATGACCAGGGGATGCTAGAGTCATAAGGAAATGAACATAACAGTAGTTACACATACTTTGGGATACTGACATTCAAAAAGAAAAACAAATGTTTTCTTCTGTTTTACTAGCTGTAGGGATGGGATATCTGAGGAAAGAGTTTTAGGAAAAGGAAGTGAATTGAGAAAGACAACATTCAATGAGAAATTGAGTTTCAGGCCAGTAAACATCACTCACAGTGGCATGGAGGTCAATTTCCAACTGGCTGTTCAGCCAGCCCCAGGCTGTGAGACGTTAGCGAGAAGGCACTGTTGCCGTTGTTAAAGCTCAGAACATGAACCTAGGATTTAGAGAAACTCTCAACGCATGTCCCCCACTCCAGTATTCCACCACAGATTGCACGTAGAGAAAAATGAACGGCGTTTGGAATAAACTAGGGGTTGCAGTTTCCAACAAGATGGCTAATAAAGGCCTTATTGAAAAGGTAACATAGAAATACAGTAGTGCTATGAGGAGATGATGGGGAGAGAGGGAGCTGCGAAGTGTCTGGGGTCGGGACAGTCGGGGCATTGGGACCGAGTGCAAAGCCTTGCTGGAGGAAGTACGAGGAGGCTGGTGCAGCAGGCACAGCGTGAAGAGGAAGGAAAGAACTGGAAGTGGGCTGGGGTGGGGGTACATCCTGTGGGGCCGTATACACCACGTGCGGAGGCCGTGGTGGTTTGGCGGGAGACGGAATGCCAGGACATGGCTTTTAACAGAAGTGTACAGGCCGTGTGTACTAATGATAAGCCCATGAGCGCGCCCTTCACTCTGGACCAGCCGCGGCACGTGGCTAGCTCAAAGCTGTGAGAGAAGCAAGTGAAGACTTTGCTGTAGTTTCTGTTTTTATATTGTACACGATAGCACATGCTCAGGATATGGCTTTCTGTGATCTGTGCTTCTGTATTTTATATGCCTCACCCACACACATTGCTTAATGTGTCCAGCCCTTCTAAATCTGTATGCCAGTGGTCGTGATACTAAATTATCTCATAATTATTGAGCTTCTACATGTGCCACGCACTGTGATGTTTGCTGTGTGTGGGACCCTCGTTTCCTCCCGCAGCAGTGCGTGAGGATGATCGTCAGTCATTCTGCGGGAGGGCGGAGCTAACTTACAGAGCGTGCGCCTTAGCTGGGGCTGACATGGTGCTCTTTTGTGGACCTCAGACCCCTCTTCAGATACTGTTCTAGGTTGGCTAAAAAAACAGCACATGCTACAGGGTGGACCAGATTTCTCAGGGAGAAGAGAGTCCGCACACTGCCCCCTCGGACTCTGTTGCAGCCTGGTCTGTGGGCGGGCGGTGCAGTCAGGTGATTGTACATCTGTGCGCTCCTCTCCAACCCCGGCACGCCGCGCTGGCACGCCCCGTCAGCAGCCCCGCGGAACTTCCAGCGCCTCTGCCAAATTCAGTTCTGTGCAAAATGTGTACTTTAAAAGCTGACAGGTACGTGGTACACTCCAGAAGAAAGGTAATACTATTGTTTTATGCCCAATAGAACTTTATAAGCCTTTGTTTCTCATTATTTTTTATCCCTCTTGGCTACATATTTTTTCCTGTGCTCTTCAGATGCCTTCAGTCTGCTACCACACAGCCGGCCGCGTGGTAAAATGAGTATGCGCGATATTCCCAGTGTTGCCCTTTGCAAGGTCTGAAGTGAAATCTTTCAGCTCTGAGGATGCTATCTAATTAAACCTGTGTAATTCTGCTGTTGCTTTACAAGCTAAGCTACTAAAGCACAGGAAACCAAGTTCTGTGGAATTGCCATGAGCCTTTCCCTTTAAGATCTATTTAAAATTCCATGAAGTGTGATGGGTAGCAAAGCACCGTCCTCCATGGTACACGAGGTGACGTTACTCTGTGTAGAGTCTGCCGTGAGTGAAGGGTGGAGACAGACTGGGTAAAATCACTTCTGCTCACAGATAACTAAGAATTTGCATGTGGACACAAAGGCATAATACAAGTTTGTACAAATAAGTTGCAAATTCATAAGAAAACCGTATAAAGAAACATTGTGATAGAGTTAATTTCTAAACGTTCAATATTCTTGCGTTCTAATGCAAAACCTCCATTCTGTGCTTTACTGAGCACTTACAAATTTCCGAAGTACTCGATTTAGAGAAGACTGTGAAAGGGAAGACAGAAACCCAGGTTATTTTGCGTATACAGGCAAAACCTTGTCACCACCTCGCTTTGGAGGGAATCCCCAGGGCTCAGTGTACTTACTGCCTGTCTCTGCAGGAGGCAAGTAGTGTTTTGCCATGTACAGTACTAGCATTCCTTATGACTTAAGTAACATCCAGATTAGGGGTCAGAAGAGGCCATTCCTCACAAAGCGTTGAAGGAGCCAGCAGTGGTGATTGCCCCACTCCCTGAACAGCCTTTGTCTGGAAAGGGTGAGGTTCAACAGCCATAAGGAAGAAGTATAGAAGAGGTCCCCTGAGGATGTGTGTTAGCACAGCATCAGCAAGTGACATAACTAAAGACTGTTAGAAAATCATCCACCGTTGGGTTGGGGTAGAAGCCCAATTTCTGAACAGAAGTTTCTATCCAGCACCAGTTCTGATATAACATCCACACAAGATCAGTTCTAAGGCTCCAAGCCCATCAAGGAATTACCTTGAAATGTACACAGTGCACATTTTTAGTAAAATCACTCCCCGAAGGCACTCGATATGTGTTTGCTTAATTTAATTAAATTTGAACTAAATTGGGTTAAGATGGTTCCTTGGTATAAAATATGAAGAGACTTATTGAATTCCCAACTTAGTTTTATGGCTATTTTAAGGCAATTACTAACTTCGATAATAAAAACATGGACAAGATCATAACTCATTACTAGGCTGACATTTCTTCTTACTGTGGGCATTTTCAGTAACTTTTCTGACCATGATACTCAGTGATGCATGCATTTGTAATATGCTGGAGTAATGCATACAAAAACAGCTTGAAAAACTCAAAGCTGTCTAGGTTTCTGCCATTGATCAATTTGTCAAACTTGTGTTGATTCAGAAGCATTATTGACCCAAAACACACTGTCACTACTACAGTGAGGGGGAAAAAAGTAATTTAATTACTATGGTGTGCTCTGAGGTTTGCACAGAAAAGAGAGTAAGACCCTCATTTCTTATCCAAGTTTGATTTGTTCTCAGTAATGTGATCTTAAATGAGCCATTAAATATTTTGAGGGCGCAGGTTCCTCTCATCATAGTATGCCAGTAGGGTTAGGCCTCCTAAAGGAACTTTGGAAAAATCTTACAAGGAGCATATACATACGTGCGCTTTTGTTGTACCCGAATCTGTTGGGTAGCAGCATATTCTAAACAGGGTCGGGGCTGGGGATTTAGCTCAGTGGCAAAAGCGCCTGCCTGGCATGCACAAGGTCGTGAGTTCGGTTCCCGGTACCGGAGAAAAACCAAAAAAATAAATAAATAAATAAATAAAAATAAACAGGGTGATGCAGTTTTCCATGGCAAACTAACAAAGTTGGGTAAGAGAACTTTTTCACTGTGGACAGCCTTTGACAGCTGCCAGTGGTTAATTTGCTATCGTTTTTTAAAAGTATTGAAGCTAGCCTCTTTAAGTTGGGGAGCTCCATACATGGACTCTCTGAAACTACAAATAACCAAGACAATTTAACTTGTATAACTGTAAATAAGAAAATTCAGCTTGGTTTGAGTTTAAGGGTTTTGAATAACACAACATTGCCAACCTCCAAGATTTTGAAACACAGCAGTAACAAGAAATCTGTGTTCATAAATGAGTACTTGAATTAAAAAATATGAAAATTACCAGGGTTGCTGAAGTCTTGATGTTTTCTCCAGTGCTGGGAGTTGAAGCAGGTCCTTACTTGTTCAAGATGAGTGCTTTACCACTGAGCCACACCCTCAGCACCCTAAGCTTCTTGAAGAATTCGTTCACAGATTATTTTGTCTTTAAGGGGTGCAGTCTAACTGGGTACTACTCAGGTGCTAAGCAAAGAAAAATACAACAATGTATTTGTTGGCTGTAGACAGTGTACCTTTACTATGAGCATTACCCTCAGTGCTTATTTCTAGAGAGCAGAAAAAAATACATCATTGTATTTGTAATAGAGATTGAAATAGTCAAACTGGAGGGGAAGGAAGACAGAAGGGAAACGGCGGAGCTCGTCAATTCTCCCCTCGTCCTCAAGGGCCATGCCCTGGGCCGGCACCTGACTGTCTTCTCGTCTTTGCCGTGCATAAGCCAGGTGTTCATCCAGCTTGTGGGTGTTGGCATTGTCAGGAATTTCACAAATGTAATACCTCTGTTACAAAGTATGGCTACTAAACACAGTCTCATGCCTCATTTCTGTAACTGAAATCCTTAGAAAAACTTCAGTCAGTCTTTTGAATAATCAAATGGAATATTTAACCCGTGTCTTTTGGTTATCATTTTATAATGTTTGACACATCTGATGGTGTTGATTAGCGGGCCGAAGACCTGCTTTTAAATATGCCACTGCCCTTCACAGAATTCACATTTTCCCCAAGAAGAAAATCTTCAAACCTGCAGCTCTGTTGAACTGCCGTTTTAGCTCATCTTGGTTTATTTTCAAACTTTACTTTTTCAATTTAGCTGGGAGACAACAGACAGCTTCCACCTCCTGTTCAGCCACCCCACTGTAAACTAAACTGCAAGATGGTGGTACGTGATGCCCCCATCCCTAAAACTGCTATCTATGCAGCAAACTGTCTCTACAGAGAAGGCCAGTGGTTCTGATTTCAGCACTGCCCAGTCCCATGGTAGCAGCCTGCTTTGTTAGATAATGAGGAGAACTTTGGGAACAAATTATTTTCATTCTGAATGACAGACAAATTAATTGCTTTGCAAACATCACTCTTGTATTGACCAAAAATGTCAAAAACTAAACAATACAAATTTTGGAAAAAAATTGGTTTTCACAAAGGGAGGTCAGGATACCATTCAAGAGAGCTGGATTTAGATTGTCTAACTTGCACTCCAAGCAAAATATTGCTTTTGTTTTTAAAGAGTGTGTAAGCTGTTATTTTAAGGCTGACATTATCTTCTGAAGTACTTTCTTGCCTAAAGCAGTATGAAATTATAATGTAAAGTATTACATAGCAAGCATAGAATTATATAAACATGTATGTGTATTTAAGGTGCAAAAGGTATCTTTTGTGTTTTATTGTATGTACTTTCCTTTAAGGAATGATACAGAATATATCCCCTGTTGAGTAATACATACAAGTATCTTTTGTGTCTTATAATTTATTTGAAATGTTTAGGTGAATTATTGTCTAAATAGACAACTGATTGCTATCAGCTAACAATATACTTCCGCTGGCATAGCTGAAACAGGACTATATTAAAATATATTCTTTCCATACGTTTCGTCTGAGTAGATACAGTATGTGAAAGTTTGAAACAAAAATGCTGAAATTGGACCTAAATCCACATCGTTCTGTTGTGAGATCTTCTTACCTGCAATCCTTTGCAAAACGTGCTGTGGTCAGTGTGGTGCACACCCTTCTGTTAAACAAATAAGGGAGTGCCTCAGATGGAGAAATGCAAAGGTAATTTTTGAGAAATAATCTTAATAAATACCTATGGGGAAAGCCAGTGTGATTTCCTTAAATGGTTTAAAAATGTGTAGCTATAGCTTATTCCACCTATAAAATGTAATATACACACCAATCTGATAATCCCAGTTTTTGTCATATTCTATTTATATGTATAAGTTCTAGGAAACAACACTAGTGTAGATAAAGAAATGCATTTGTGTTTTGGAATATCTTTATGAAAATTCAGATTTAATTATACATCCAACTCAAAAATTTTCTTCCTAAAAATTTCAAAGTAATGGGTTCATTTTTTAAAATAGATAAAATGAAATTTAGTCTGTAGATTTAGGTGAATATTAATTTCTAAGCCATATACTAAGAAATATCTTTTAATAGTAGTCCTTAAACCATTAAAAATTAAACTGTCTAATAAATACACTCAAATTTCTGTTGTTTTGTATTAATGCTTCATCTACATTTATGTAGATTAAATTTTTACTTCAGTTGAAGGTGTCATATATAAAAGCTTCTAACTGTCTCTCTGAATGCGAAAGTTCCTATGAATATTACATCGATTTCGTTGTAACATTAATGGATAGCCAAGGCACAGCCTGAGCAGAGTGGAGGCGTCAAGTATTCATTCTTCTGAAGCTATTGCAAACCCAGGCAGATTCCATTGCCCGCGCAAGGTATTCTGTGGGCCAGAGACTTTCTCTCTATTATGGAAGCCTCTGCAGTGTATAGGATGATGACAGACAGAAGACTTGGCCACCACATGTCCCAAGCACCTTCAAAATCAGGCACATGGCCTCTGAATATAACTGAATCTCAAATTATGGATTATGTCAGGAACTATCATCCTTATTTACTTTACATGCATTGTATTTACTGTGATTTCTATATAGACTGACATAAATTGTTTCTCATTTATTTTGTGTTTGAAGTACTGAAAATTTTTATTCCTAGGGTACAGAAAAAACTAATAAGGTTTAACTAGAAGTCACACATTCTATAAATCTAATAATTTCTAAATTGTCCATTATGTTATCCACAGTATTAGCTTGAAAAGTTTCTTGGTCTTTGTCCTGCAGGTAAATTAGTGGAAAATTCCCTGTATCATAAGAACCTGTGCTGTTGTTGCTTGTCTGTTTTTCCTTTAAATAATTTTTCTATATTGGTGTTGACTGTTTCTGCATAACTTGATAATACTTCATTGAGCACTTTTGAAAGTAAAATTAGACTATTGTGACCTTATTTGCGATTTTACTACACATATCTAGAATTTATTTTCAGCATAAAGGTGACAGCTGTGCCCCAGTGGACACACCATTCCAAGGTACTGCATTTCACAGTTCCCTTAAGGTGTCGCTACGGTGCCATATGCATGTGGCGCGTCCACAGGACGGCCTCTAGCTGAAAAAATAATTGCAGTGTCCACCCTTCACTGGGATTAAATTGTACCTCCTCTGTTTATAGTACAAAAGTCTTTACTGTCACGAATAAATACGGTGTGAAAGAAATTGAATTCTATTTATGCTTTCGACTGCTATTGAAAAGTTGCAGCTGATCTTTGAGGGGTTTGGTTCATGAGTAAAACAAGCAACAAGCTCTGAGGTTAATCAGTGTATAAAATCAGGCCTTGCCCTTGCTAGGATTTTAGATGTAAAATATTGTCAGACCTGAAACTTACGCTTCAAATGATGGACCTTTATGGCCTATGTGTCTCCCCTTCCCTAATTTGCCTTGTAAGGGCGGGTCTTTCTAGAATCAGAAGGAATAGGCCTAATAGGAATATCCTGCCCCCCAGAGAGCCCAGCTGCCTGTGGGTGACTAGGAAGCCACAGACCACAATATAGGAGGTGAAGGGAGAGTGAGGAACAGCGGCAGATCTGCTCCTGACAGAACGAAGGCAAGAAAGGAATGATAAGGAAGGTGATTCGCGTGGCGAGCGGCCCTGGGAATGGGAAACGACACTTCTGAGGAGGATCCCGCCCGACATCTAAATCTGTCTTCTGTGATCAGATGCTGTTCTTGCATAAATGTAAAAACTGTCTTGCTCCAGTAGATTTACTAAATGAGCTTCTTGGCTGGGCAGAGTATCATAGACTCAGTTCTGATGTAAACATAAGCAGTTCATCAGGTAAACCTCAGTTCACTGACTCATCTTGTTAGAGGTAGTCCCGATGTTTGGAAATTCGTGTGGTTCCAGGATAAAATATATCCATTTCTGTTGCTAGTGGGTTGCTTTAATACACAGTTTTCAGAAATTCATCATTTAAAGCCCAAAATATACCAATAATAACAGCGAATACAAAACTTAATTATTGGCAGCTTAATTTCACGGACTCCAATATATGCATTACCCAATGCCAGCTGATGTCAACACAAATTATAAGCATGCAAGAAAAACTAATTGTTCCACATTATTTTGCAGTTATTATTGATTACCATGCCCTTTGCAAATCAAGACAGAAATAGAAAGTATAATAATTCTTGAGGGTAAATTTCACAGTTACTACAGGGGAGAAAGAATGTTTCCAAACACTTTCTTTTCAGATATTAAAATCAGAAGCTATATTTAAAGTGCTACAAATGAATACAGATAAAATCCAACTGCATTTTCCAAACAGATCGCTAATCAGATGTATACAGGTTGAAGAAGAGAATTGTCTTTCAATTTTAATAATTATTTTTTTCTGCAGGGCATCCCTTTTGCTGCAAATAGCTAAAAGCTGACGTGAAATCTGAGATGGTTTCATTGAACACACACACACATGCACACATGTATGTTCCTGAGAGTGTTTTGCCCTCTGGCCATGTGGAATAAGTTTGCTTTAAATGTATTTCAAATGCTGCTTGAAATGGCTTTGGATCAATCTCTTTGTAACTTCGCTGTGTGTTATATTAAATGGAACACAGCTAATTTCCAAGAACGAAAGCAAACAAAGAAACATGAAAAGCAATACAGCCAAGGTTAGCTACCATGAAACTTTTATCTGGGTCCTGAGCCCAAGTTCCAGCTGCCTCTTTCACTGTAAGCACATGACCTCCTGAACTTCAGCCAGATTACACTCTCTCAGATTTCTTCCTTTTCAAGTGTTGCTATCAGTGAAGTAGATATGCACCATTAGAGTCAAATTACTCAAAAGAGCTGGAGATGGAGTTCAGAGCAAAGGCCCTGGGTTCAATCCCCAGACTGGCAATCACCCAATCAATCAATCAATGTACATTCAAAATTAACCACTTGAAATATAAAATTTCAAGACATTTAAATGATAATATAATGCATTACTTTCACTTACTGCTAATAGGATGAATCTAAAATTCTCTTACATTTGGGAATATAAAATAAAATCCTAGTCCAAGGTAAACAAGATGGGGACTTGTACAAAACCAGCCCAAAAGTTCATGAAAACCCAGGAGTTTCTTTCTTCTTCCTTTCCTGCCTCTCCTTCTCGGGCCTCCCTCTTCCCTCTCCTTTCTTTTCCTTTTATTTTCTGTGTATTTTTTCTAACTTTAAGGTTTTGAGAGTTTAACTGTAATTGCAACGCCTTTTACCTTGACCTTCAGCTCTCAAAGTGGCAAATAAGATCTACTTGGCTGGTTCTGCCCGTCATGAAATGACACTGTCCACTAGGAATGCTTCTAGTGTGGACCCCATCCAGCCAGTGCTACAGGAGGACATGGTTATGCCACTGAGGCCTTGGAATTCAGATTCGGAGCTTTGATCCAAGTGATTTCTTGTGTCATGTTCTACACGGCCAAATATGGCTGACCTGAGAGATGAGGAACATTTGCCTTTCTATTATCTCATGAAAGATGGGGTGTCATTTAAAAACAGGAGTGAGTCTGTTTAAGAATACCAAATGAACCCATCTTTATGGATGGAGAACTGATAATGATACAATAGTATGATGAAATATAAAAGTCTTTATCAATAACACTAACATAAACAATGGAACTTAAAATACATTCTTGAAAATATATGAGATTGAAATGTTATTAAATCAAATCAAGTGCTGCCTTCAAATAAATAGCACAAAAACATTACTTTATCTCCATGTTCTGATGTATTTTTTACCATCTGCTTTGTTAGCTACCAAGTAGTCCATTTGTGTAATGTTCATTTCCTCCCAGCGAAATGTGAATTTCATGAAGGCAGGGACTCCCTGGGCAAGGAGAGCACCTGTCTTAAGAAGATCCCTTGGCAATGAGTAAACCTTGGGGGAGGGCAGCTAAAGCAACTGCAGACCTAGCATGTGTTCCTCAAAGGGGCGGCTGTAGAAGATACATAGCGAAGCTTTCTGAAGTAAACCTTTGACGAGGAGAGGGGGTGTATTGATTTCTGATTGCTGCTATAACACATTACCACAAAGCTGGTGGCTTAGAAGCTACACAGATTTATTCTCTTGCAGCTCTGGAAGTCACAAGTCAAAATGAATCGTTCAGAGCTGATATCAAGTTATGAGGCTCTCTGGGCTCATTGATGCTCCAGGAACCTGTCTGCTACTTTGCCTTTTTCAGCTTCTCCAAGCCACCAGTTCCTTTGGCTCAGGGTCTGCGTCTCATCATGCTGTGTGCTTCTGCTTCCATCATCGGAACTTGACCTGCGGGATCTGTTCTGTAAGGACCCTCTGATGACCTTGGCCCTAGCCACATACTCAAAGTTAATCTTCCTAACCGTCCACATCTGCAAACATTCTTTTGCCATGTGAGACAGCCTATGTGAATGTTTTGGTGATTAGGAGATAGACATCATTTGGGGGCCATTATTACTGCTACAAGGTCCTGTATAACCTTTCTAACCAGTCACCAGGAGTGAAAACAAAAATGTCGCTCCTTGACAGCACTGAAGATGCTTGTAAAGTGTGGAACATTCTTGGCTTGTCATTTGAAAGAACTATCAACCAGTCCTCTGGGAATATTAGTTATTACAACTTTGCTTTAATAGCAGGGAAAAAATTCTGAAAGCTGAAGGTTTAAATCTTAAGCAAGTAGGTACACTTCAGTTGATGAAGTTTCTGGTCAAAAAGCAAACCATCTGCTTTTAGAACTTTTAAGAAGTAGTAGTTACATCTCATTTAAAAATCAGCTGGGTATAGTGGTACACACCTGTAATCCCAGCTATTCTGATTTCAAGTTTGAGGGCAATCTGGGAGACAGTCTCAAAATTTAGTTTTGTAAAAGGGCCAAGGGTGTGGCTTGGTAGAGTGCATGCTTACAGTGTGGGAGGTTCTGGGTTCAACTCCTAACACTGCAAATTTAATCAATAAATTAATTAGTAATTGTGAAGAGACCCAGTGAATACCTGCTGAAGTAAGGATAGGGTTTCAGCATGTGGACTTCCAGCAGACTTTTTCCCCCCTTATCTTCGGATACTTTGGCATGAAATGTACATAGCCGTTCATGGTTTTCAATGAGTTAGAGAGAGTGAAATTGAAATTCAAAACTGTGATAATAATCTCCAAATTAATATTTTCCTTCAGATAAATTGCATCTGAAAAAAGTCTAATCTTATTGCCCATAAAGTGACATAATAAAACCAGAATGCCAACTTTAGCATGCAGAACTCTCCCAGCAAATGTTACAGAGACAGTCCACTGTCTCAGTGTTTGCTCTTTCTGTTTAGCTATTAAAATAATGGTTTAATTTAAAATGCATGAATAAGCTTCTTACTTGATTGCAGACAAGCAAAGAAAGTAAATATTCTCTCTCTGCCTTGCCTCTCTCTTCCTGTCTGTCTTAGATATCTAATGCTGTATCCTTGCTTTTCCTTCATGAGGTGACAAATTGAGGAGCTGACATGGGTGTGGACCTGGGGTGAGGGACGGGGCAGAGGGTATGGAGCATAGCTGTTCAGGAAATTGCTCTCGCCTCTTCATTGCCTCCCTGGCGTTTCTGCCACTGTGTGACTTTTGCTTAGGCTGGGGTTTGTAACTGTCACCAGGAATAGGTGTTTGAAAGGAGCCATTAAACAACCGTCAAAGCATTAAACAGCTGCCCACCCGGGAGCTTACTGCAAGCACCACCACCAGCTGGCTGCAGAGTCCTTATCCGTGCAGCAGGTGTGATGCTGCTTAGAACAGGAGTCCGGGGAGCTGAGCGCTGGCAGCACGGAGCACACAGTGCACGCGTGTGTGCGGCAGATGCCGTGCTTTCCAGCTCCCACACGTCCTGCTTCCAGCAGGTGAGAAGGGCACTGGGCTCGTGGCATGCTGAGCGGCAGGAATAGAACCATGAAATTGGTAATGTCTTGCCAGTTTTAAAATGCAGATGAATAACTACCTGTCAGAGCACTGAAGTCTTTCTTATCCTGTAAAAAATCCATGTATAACTAATGAGACACCTGGGTCATCATATTGCTCTATTCAATTTCTTACTCGAGTTTGGCTGTTCAGCTCCCTGTGACACTTAGACTGTGCACATAAGTACTTCCAGAACTGATTAACACTACGATAAATTGATACACACCTGGCCACATCTGAGGTCCCTCCCAAAGGCAGTGAGCAAACGTGATGAATCACTTTTTGAACAACCAGTGTTCCTACATCAGTGACGGGATTTTCCCGATACTTCCTCATCCAGAAACCATGAAAACTAGCTCATGCGACGCATTGTGGAAGGAGAGGCTGGGCATGGCAAGGCGTTAAGAAACTGCCATTGTGAGGGATTTCACACCTGGCAACTTACTACAATAATAGATGGCTTTTTATTATATCACTGTATTTGGTTGTGATCATATTCAACTACTGAAGATTAAAAACATGTCAGGATGTCAAAGAACTGTATGAATGGACTAGTGCGTTTTTACCACACTTTAAGTCGGCAATCTAGAACAGTAATAAACAATTCTGGGAAAACCCAACAGTCACTCCACTAAAGAATATACAATTTTTATCTTTCAGCATCTCCCTCAATTGTTGAGTCAATAAGTGCCTATTTTAGGGGCTGGGAATTTAGCTCAGCGGCAAAGCGCCTGCCTGGCAAGCGCAAGGTTGTGAGTTCAATTCCTGGTACTGGAAGAAAAACAAACAAAAATAAATAAATAAATAAATGCTTACTTTTTAATATGCTAACATGAGTCTAGATTAAGCACTCGGCCGTCAACTGTGATTCTGCCCTCAAAGATCAGACAATCAGGTTTATCATAAGAAGGCAATAGCGAAGAATGTAAGAAAATACATACCGTTTCTGACCTTCATGCTACAGAAAGCAAGAGGTGTTTACAGAAAAGAGAAGTAGAAACATTATGGATAGAGTTATGTAGGATAATTCTGTAGCCAACTGGTGGACTGATAAAATTTCCTTAAGAAGAAGAAACCTTAAATAAATCAACTCATGAAGGAAGAAAAGAGCAATTACGGCCATTTCTTAAGTTAAAGGGTTGCTGTTTTAGAGGGATTGTGCTACTCCATTCAGATAGTTTTCTTGCGCAGTCCTGTCTGCCATCCTTTCTGTGCAACAGACAGTACCGCTCCCATTTTACCACTGAGGAAACAAAAATTTACAGGAGGTTCCGCAAGTCGTACAGCGTCAAAGCGGCATAACTGGGGACAGTAGCAGCTGCCCTGTCGTGACAGCTGCCAGCCACAGCGCAGATGAGGGCACACATGGGCTCAGTCTAGGGTCACCTGGAAAGACCCCAGAGGCTGACTCTGGCGAAAAATGTTGTTCTTGGGGAGATATGGCCAGAAATACCTGGACACAGAGAAATTAAGGAGATTGTCAGAGAAGACACACTTGGAAAGAGGAAGGTCTCCTCTCTTAGATCCTGCACTCCCCAGAGTTATAAAATAATTTCAAGAGTAAAATTCTAGGTGTGGCATTGTGGCACACAGCTGTAATTTCAGTACGAGGGAGGCTGAGGCAGGAGGATCGCTGTGAGTTTGAGCCCAGCCTGGGCTACAAAGTGAGTTCAAGGCCAGCATGAACTGTGTAGTGAGACCGTGTCTCAACCACCCCCCCCCCAAAAAAAAGCAGAAGAAAACAAAAAAAACAACTAAACAAACAAACAAGTAAAATTCTTTGTTACCTGGAGAACCCAATTCAGTCATTCTCATTTTGGAAGAAAAAAGAAACTACTATCGCTGGTCCCCAAGCTGCTTGCCTAATTCTTCCACCGGGGTAACTAGGTCAGGTAGGAGGGTGTTTGGGTAGTGTGGAGAAAAGGCCACACCCGAGCCTAAAAGGATTTAAAATGAAAGGAAAAGAGGTTAGGAAAGACTGTGCTGGCGTTGAAGACAAACAGCTTTGTATTCCACATTCAGGGAAAAATTAGAGCAAGTGGCAGATTCATTCCCCTAGAGTCACTTTTGTCACTATTTTAATAAATGAATGTGTTAAACATTTACTGATGCCTACTATGTAGGCAGTGGATGAAGGAAAACATAGGAATTACAGTCTACGCTCAGGTTGCTAAGGATTATTAGATGAAGTATCCATAGTTAACTGAGTCAACGAGGGCAAACATGATTGATAGTCCAAGTTAGGAACCAATAAAGTATTTCACAGATCAAAAGAGGGAGTCTCAGCTTTGAAGAAGTGGTAGGATAGATGGAAAGCCAGGAGCTGATGATATTTGGGGTTGGCACTGAAATGTGTTCGATAAGCTTCAGACATCTAGAGAGGGCAGCAGAGGAGAGAAACATTGGGAAGACTGAAAGATCTCGGACAGGAAACACGTGAGGGTCCTTGCTGCCTCTGCTGTGGCTTCCAAAGCAGCTGCACTGACACCAGTTGTTGTAATGACCGTAATCCTGCCAGGGTCACCTCCCCAAGAGCCAAATGTATTTGTCAGTATCATACATGCTGTATATTACATGTGGAAAAGTTTCTAGTATTATCCGGTATCTTTTATTGCATCTTGCTATAATGGACCTACTTCTTTGTTTCTTCTTTAATTTCACTGTGGTAGCGTGCTTGAGTGAACTCAGACACGGTACATTTAACCAGTTTGGCACTGTGCCTCAGGTTTATTGAACAAACAGAGATTGGATGGGCTGTCTCTAACCTCTAGCTGCCCCCGCCCCCCGGAACTCCTGCAGCTGTAAGTGCTGCCCCTAAGGTGGTTTTTCACTCAACTGCTCTTGGGACTCAGGACACTGACCGAGTGGATCCATGCGCTTTGGCACCAATGTTTATTTCCTAGCCTTCTCTCCTTTTTGTGACTTGGGTCTCTTTTCCCTCTACCACACAGTTGCCACAACCCAGTCACTTTATTGGACAGAATTATGAGCCGTTGTCTCTCTGCATGTTGCATGTTCCTTCTTGCAGCCACCAGGGCGGGGGATGTTAATTTGCAGAATTAGGAAACTGGGTCGTTTTCCCAGTGAATAGGCAAAATCCTCTTCACTGGTTCATTACTGCATTTTGGAGTTGCTGCCCAGAGTGAAGAATAAATGTATCTGTATAAGAATTAGATAATTTATGTGAATTTCTATTTATAATAAATACATAGCTGGGGAGATAGCTCAGCAGCACAGAGGCTGCCTGGCGAGCACAAAGTCCTGAGTTCAATTCCTGGTACTTAAATAAATAAGTGAAGTACTAAATGAAAATGTATGATCTCCTGGTGGAGAATTTGATTCTACATCTAATATGGGAATTTTTTTTATGTTAAAAAGACATATATTTCAGTTATTGTCATTCAAAGACAAGTTCTCAAATGATGTCTAATTTTTATTATATGTGTTACATTAATAGAGAAAATTGACTTTTAACACATTTTTGTATCATTTAGAAGTTGCAACTTCATATGCTACCAAAATGAAAATAGGGAAAGGCAAGTCTTCAAAGGTTACATGTAGGCCAAAAACAGGAAGAGAGATTCCACAAGGAATAAGTAACATAGGAACTTGTTTGCTTGTTCCTTGGGTAAGAGGTTTTTGCCAGCTCTCTTTTAATATTTGTTAATTCTCGGCTACAATGGAGATGGACCATTAAGTTTGATCATAACTATAACATTGTTTATAACTCAATTTTTAACCCATGAACATAGCTTCATCCTTCAGCCAACAAACTTTTTCCCCTTGGGGAGTGCTGTGAAGGTGAGACATCCCACACTGCATGTACATTGAAAAAGATAAGAAATACAATAGAAATACTTCATTGGTGGGAAACTTGTCAGCAATTTCTTTGATCAGTGATTTGAATTAAGCTGGCATAAACATTGACTCAGGACAAAAACCTAGTCAGAAGACAATATTCTTTACAGAACAAACAGGCTAAATTATAGGATAATTAGAGTGACTTTTACTTTTATGATTTTTGAAGGAGAAAAACTTTAAATGTATTTGTATCATAATAACTCATGGATACTGTATATGGATTGTAAAGGTAGGAAAAAAATATCGACCAACTATTGAAGATCCCAAAAGCTCAGGTGCTCTTCAGTGGCAGGTCAGTGTGACTGAATCCTGTAACTGCTTGTTAGGTTCTTTTTATGCGTGTGTGATATCAGTTATGATTGTAACTGGCCAAACATACTTAACCAGAATAACTAACTTCAAGGGGCCAGGGATTTAGCTCAGTGACACAGCGCCTGCCTGGCAAGCACAAGATCGTGAGTTCGATTCCTGGTACTGGAAAAAAAAAAAAAAAAACAGAATAACGAACTTCATTCTCAGTAAGACTGCTTTGATCTTGGTGATGGTCTGAACAGTTGGATGGAGGTCCTTTTTCTAAGGAGCTAATGACACACTGAAAGAGAAATCAGTTTACTAAAGATCATAGCAGCCTTGGTAAGATGGGGCTGTCACTCACAAGTGGGAAAAGGATCCTTTCCTGGTGAATAGATCCTTTGAAATGCAAAGCTGCCTGGAGTACTGACTGTGGAAGGAGCTCATACCTGAAGGTAGTAGTGAAGTCTGCTCCCGTGTAAGACCTTCATGATGAGATTTGTGCATTTGGGCCCTAGATGTCTCCGACCCAACTTCGTTTACTACGTCCTGAAATTGCCTCGTTGGTGTTTTTCCTCTTGGACCTATGAGTGTGTCTTCCCTTAGTCTTTCTAGGTAGGGACAGACCCTGTGTATCTCTCCTTAACGTGGTCCTTAGATGTAAATTGCAGGCAGCGTCACAGTTGAGAGAACAGGAGGAGATGGCAGCAGGCAGCTTCAAGGCCTGCATCCTTCTTGTTTACCTCTGCTTTGGCTTCCTGGAATTGAGATGAGATTATATCTCCCCATTTTCATTTATTTAATTTAATTTTTTAAAAACCTATTACAGTAAAAGACATACTGTCATTAATCCTCACAAAATACTCCGCCTCCCTCCCAATATACATTGTCTATCCTTTGTGCCACTCCGAAGCCGTTCCGGAAGGCCTCTTTTGTGTCTTCATTTGTGCTGTCCTGGCTGCCTTGATGACCAGAATCGATTCAGAGCGTCCACCCAGCACCATGATTTTGACTTTGACTTCCCCATCTTTAGCAGCAAAGCCTTTCTGCTGCTGTCAGATTCATTTCAAGCACCCACGGTAAATACTGTCCCATCATGTGGAGCTGCTTTATGTGCAAAAAATCCCAGATGCCTGAGAAGAGTAAAGCCCCAGTCCCTCACTTACCTTCTTCTGGCCTCTCTGGGTTGGCTTTCGGGGATGTGCAGCCTCTCTCCAGCTTTCCATCTCAATTTTCTGAGGACAGGGGCTGGACTCGCTCATCCCAAGTCACACATGAGTGGCTTAGCAGAATTCAGACCCCAGAACTGTCATGGTTCCTACATCCTTTATTATGAGCATTATGCCCTACCATCTTCCCGGTCTCTGTATTAACATCATGTAAATTTATTCTCCAGCATGATTCATTAAAATGAAAATGGGCCATTTTCTCTGATTCTCCCAGCACTTCAGAAAAAGCGTTACATCCTGAATACCGATTTCATTTCTGAGGAGGAGACAAGAAAAGACGTTAAACCTTTACTTGCATTGGAGGATGGTTCAGTCTAAAAAAGTTTTTATTTCAGTTTTTGGTTTAAAATATTTAAAGGAAAGCCAAGCAGTAATACAGTTAAGAATAGCTACAGTTGCATCTTATAGCAGTAAGGTAGAGCAAGAAAGTTAAAATGTACCTGTAGTTCAGTAGAAGAAACCTAACGAATCTTTCCCGATAAAAAGTTAAGGTCTAACAAAATTTTAAAAAATCAATCTGTGCTAGACACCCACTCACACATTTCAAAATACCTTCTGCTATCATAAAATACATAAACATCAATTCCCTTTTTTGGTAGTGTCTCATTTTCTGTTTAAGTAAAATAATAATAAGAGAATCCATTTATACATACCTCTCAGTACAAAATAATGTAACAAGAAAGAAAGACAGAATATACTTAGCATACATACTTACAATCATAGGCAAGGGTTAAAAGGTAAAATTTAAAGTGAAGAATGTATAAAATGTGATCTAGTATTTTTCTTCTCTTTCAGTAAGGGTATTTCTGCTTTGGCTCCATTCTGCTTTTAAAAAATATGTGATACTTTTCTTTCTCAAAGATGCTTAGATTAACAATTATTTTTAGGAAAATTCAATAGTTAAGCAAGCACTATTTACAGAACATCAAAATTGGCACTGTTTTGATAACAAATCATCTCCCAGGGAAGTTAGAGTCTGACTGTGGAAAAGCACATGCATATTCTGGTTTAAGTATAAATGTACATTGCAAACAATCATGACACAAAGCAGGATATGCCAAGTAAGTGCCACACACAGCAAGCAAAATGGGAAATCCATGTTAAGTTAAAAAATGAACCTTTTAAGCCAGACATGGTGGAGGCAGGAGGGTCACAAGTCAGAGCCCAGCCTTGGCAACTTAGTGACTTACGAGCTCCTGATTTAAAATGAAAAAAGGGCTGGAGATGTGGCTCAGGCCAAAGGCCCAGTGAAGAGCTTGACCAGGATTACAATGAAGCTGTTTGCAAATCTCTTTTCTGCTGGTTATTAACAGTGTGGCTATAACAGGACTTACCTGTATGTGTAGCTGGGGGCGAGAATACCTACCCCATAGTTATTTTGGATATTACACTGGGAAATGGTCAAAACTAACTTCTCCAAGGTTTATGGTCTGGGAGGTGCAGTTCAGCAGCAGTGATTGCTCCAGTGCTGGCAATGGTAAGAGCACTGTGGGGACTCCTGGGGACGGAGCATGGCATAGAAAAGGTCCTGGATGAATTGTAGTCTTCTTCACTGAGTCTTCCTTACCTGTTCTTTGATTGAGTTGAACCTCTAGTCAAAGTGGATCTTAGAAGTTTAGAAATAAAGAAAGACATCTCATACATGAAAGGGAACAACATTCGCAACTTGAGAATACACTTAGGGCATTCGGGAAAATCTGAATGTACTGCTGTGTTGGGGAGGAGGTGATGACTGTAGTAGTACCTCATGCTTTTTGAAAGCTGATGAGCTGTCTAAATACTGCATATGGCATCTGCTATGGAGAAGGGTTGTTTTTCCCTAGTACTTGACTTTGAAATAACTTTTCCCCATACGCAAGCCAAATTAATATAGCAGAGGGAGAAGTTTAATTCAGTTCACTTCATCAAGCATTTATAATTGCAGAATGCCAGAAAAGGACATTTTTCTTTATCAACATCCGCATCCTTCTTCCAGAAGAAAGTGCCAGTAGCCTCACTGGCCGTACTGCTGCTTTCTACATTAACGGGAAATTTTGGAGGTTTGGCTTCTCTCCTTTCCTGAAACCACTTCTGCTAAGGAGAGTTGCCCCTTCTGCTCTTGACTTCAGATGGAAAGAACTGAGGACTGGCTGTACAGGGTACAGGAATTGCAAGAGCAGTAAACAGAAGGTGTCACTTTAGACCCCTGTTCTTCTGCCCTCCCTCAACACTAACTGCAACATTATCCTGCCAACCTCTCAGCCACACTTTTCAAACTACTTATTTTTTCCCTATTAGAGAAAAATTTTGATTATATTATTTGTATAATAACATAAACATAGTACAGCTGATCAGAGTATTCTGTGTTCCTGAAGAAAACTTTTCTTTTAGGTAGACAGAGCCTCAGCAACATTAAGGAAGCATACAAAGACGGCAGTTAAAAGGTTCTGTCCAGAAAAATAAAATCAACTGCGAAATTCTTGGTAGTGTAGACCTGTTCCAGAGTACCGGAAACCTAACTGATAGGATTAAATATTCTATTTGGCATTTTTTACTTGATTCATCCTCTTCAGTTTTTCTTTATTTGAAAACGTATTTCGTGGTTGAAAATGAACTGTGTAACACATGGAGTTGAAATTTGGTTTTTAGGGATCTCTGGGGAAATGCATCAAAATAAACACCAAAAGGAGGCAAGATGATACAAATTGAACTGTTCAGGGACATCATTCCTCTGAGGAATCCCAGCAAATAAGTGGACAAAGTAATTTCAATACAAGCTTACTCCAGAATAATTAATTAGCAACCACACGTGCAGGAGGCTGTTTATTCTCACACATAATCCAAGGAACACATGAGTAGCAACCTTATGATAAAAGTAATTAAGTTAAAAATGATAACAAGCGATAGCTTGTTAACGAAGTTGCAGTGATGCTACATATTCACTTGTCCCTTTGGAGAGCATTGACATGTGGGTAATTGTTTTGGAAAATCATAGATGAAGGAGGACAAGCTAGGTGGGTCTGCCCACTGTGTTATCTCTAAATTTATTTAACGTCTGTGATTGCTGGAAGTAGTGCCCTGCTCAGAACACAAAGGCCACGTGTGTTTTAGCAGGGAAGAGCTTCACACTTGAATAGAAGGGTCTGCTAAAGATAAGGCAACAGACATGGGTATGAAAAAAAGTCAAATTCTCTGATTAAGAAACCAACTAAGCACATTTCAGTAGGAAAGGGAAAAAAAAAACAGTAGTATATTTAGAAAGGTGTTCCTGATAGAATTAACCATAATGGCAAAAAAGGAGAAAAAGAGGCAACTTCAAAAACAGGTAAAATAGGCTACTAATTCTAGTATCCAATCATTGATCTTTTATGCGTTAAAAAGTATAATCTCAAATCTCAGGTAAAAGAGGTGACATTTCCACCATCCCGTTTCTCTGTATAAAGAGTCCAGAGTAGAAAAATGAAAAAGAACTGAACTGATTACAAAGCACTGGGCCTTTTCTACTACTGAGATGTTTTTGATCACCCTCTGCACTTTTAACAGTTTTTTAATAGTAGTTATGCTTCCTGAATTCTAAGGGAAGAAAAGCCAGATATTTCATCACAATTAATTCAGTAGAAATTAAGTTTTAGATATAGAAATTTAATAAATTAGCTCATCATTATGGCTGATTGTTTTATCTTTGTTAAATCAGAATTAATATGGCTAGAGAGAAATTACTTTCATCTTTTGCATCTTTATAGAGACGTTTGCTAAGGAAACAAAACCTCAAACTATGTAAGAATGAAAACATGTTCATGCCCTCTCTTTCCGGCCTTAGTATTAAAGCAGACAATCTTCTTTGCAAAAAAAACTTTTCAGAGAGAGCATCGACTAAATTACAAAGCATACTGCATTTTCTGCAGATTTCTAGTACACCAACTAACTATCCACCAAGCTCCTAGTAGAAAAATAAAGAGTATCACTGTACTTTTTCTGTTACTTACATACCCTTTGGGTAGGCCCTACTATTTATTTATTTATTTATTTATTTATTTATTTTTGTCTTTTTGAGGCAGGGTCTCATTGTGCAGTTCATGCTGGCCTTGAGCTCACTTTATAGCCCAGGCTGCCTTTGAACTCAACAATCCTCCTACCTCAGCCCCCCAAATAGTGGGATTATAGGCAAGTACCTCCACACCTGGCGGCCCTAGTATGGCATTGGAAAATATCAAAGGATATTTTCTTGTAGTCTTCATTGTTTAGCATAATAAGAAAATCTGTTCTTTTTACTGTAATCATTAACATAAATTCTATTTATAACATTTCTGTATCGTCTAACATAGCACCGAATGCTAACTTAAAAAGTACTTTACTCCATAAGCAGAAATAAAACAGAACATTAAAGGTTATCCTTTAAATACCACACTTACTTGGTCAGTATCTTCCAAAATATTACATGTCATGAGAAGCCGAAGATGAGGGTCAGGAAATCAAATAAGCTTCTGAAGACAGAAGACAGCAGCCCCAATGAGCATGTTTTGGGTTTGGCAAAGATATGATAAATTTGGGTTTTTATTTTAGACAAACAGGAAAATCATGCCACAAGAAAGCTGCTGTCTACAGTCATATGTTTAAAATGTGTGCAAGTACAGTGTACCTAGAAATACCTAGTAGCTTTGTTTTCACAACATAGCCCAAGCTGCACAAAGTGCAGACATTCCTGGATGACTAACAGCGGTACACTCTGCCGCAATGCAGTCTAATTGATGTGAATTATGTAGGAGTGTAGCCTAATTTACCTCCACACTAAATCATTCTGAATTGCATGCATCGTTCAGCCATCTGTAAAATTTTGTTTCTCCAGCATCAACTCCATCACCACTGTTAACATACTATCATGTAAGGGAGAGGTCAGTTCTGGAAATGTTCACCTCTTTAAGAGAAGTTCATCGCTCTTACAATGTCAAAGTCACACATTTTTGTATCATCCGAAGCACTGTTTGTGCACCTTGATACGCAAGTATAAAACAAAACCAATGCTTTTCGTCATTAAAGAGCTAATAAAATGAAGAATGTTTTAGATCTTTAAAGAGCTAACAAACGAATGTATCTTAGAAAGCTGTTCAAAACTTAGATAAGGGATTGACCAAGGCATATAAAAATTGGAGAGGGAGAGAAAATAATTTTAGTCGTTAATCATTTACTTATATGTGCACCTGTTAGCAGGAGTCCAAGGCGACAGCAAGTTACAAAAACAAAGCTCAGAATATAAAGTTTATTTCTCTTATAGGAGCATTCCTGGCCTGTGGGACAGAAGGACAGCATTGATTACTCAAGGTTCATGGCTTTCTTCGTAGTACTGCATGTGTCTGTTGAAATATCTAGGTACCAGACATTGAGACAAATGTACAAGTGCAAAAGATGTATTTGGGGAAGAAAAGGTAAACTAAGGAGGAAGCAGAATTGGGCCAGGAAAACATTCAAACTGTGATGCAGTTGTGATCCTTTGGAATGCAGGAGAAAAGGAGGTTGGGGCAAAGCAAACCTGAGACCAAAATACAGATCTGGCGAGGGTGAGGTCAGTGTGGCGTGCATGTCCAGAGCAGATGCTGCCCAGTAGCAGACATCTCACGGTGGGCAGAAACGGTGGCCAGCATCCATAAGGTTTAGTGCCCCCGTCTCATCAACTATAAGGTTTGAGAGAGATATGGTTTGAGCTCGAGGACTGAGGTGAATCCTGAAGGTGATGAACAGCTGGAGGCCCACTGCTAACTGCAGGGCATTTTTAAAGTGAGATCTGAAATAGATTCTCTCAAAATGGTGAAAGTGGATGGTGTATATTTATGGGAAACCAGCAGCTCTATGGAATGTGCACATTTGTATACGTATGGAAATGTGTATGTTTGTATTTCCGATAAGGTGAAATAGAATACAAAGCCATATTGATTCAATTGCTCTTGAATCTTGCAAAAGCTACCAAGAAGAGATTCACACAACAGTGAGAGTCATGTCTATTCTTATTTTGAGGAACAGTAAAATACGTGTATTTTTAGACCAGAGTGTGATACAGTCAATTATAGATCTAATTTTTGTCAATTTTTAATGTCTTTTAACTGATACATTTACATTACACAGTATGTCACTTGTATGCTTCTGAAATTTGGCTGAAACCTGGAGATCAAATCAAGTTTCTTTGCCTGATGTCCACCAAACGGTATGTGATACAGAGCTTCCACAAGGTTAAGTTGTAGGATTGCCAGGGATCACATTGAAAGAACTTCTGTAATACATCATGAACATCTGTGACAAAAATCATTAGTCTCTACTGCTGTTTCAGTCCAACAACTAGAGTGAGCTCTGATGAAAAGAAACACGAGATTATGTTGCTCAGTGGTGCAGCACCAACCCCACACATAGGAGGCACTGGGTTTGATAACAGAAATAAATAACAAGGAAGTCAAGAAATAGCTCCTAATTCAGAAAGGTAAAGGATAATAAAATGCTGCTACTCTCCCAGTATTGAAGGTCAAGTTCTTTCCCTGTGTTGTACCTAATCTTGGAACATACATGCGAGGGGTAGTACTATCCCTATTTTGCACGACGTAACAAAGCACTGGGGCGTTTTGGTTTCCGTGCCCAGAAGCATAGCCTCGTGCTAAACTAAGGTTCCCATGATCCCAGCATCTATCAGTTTTCACCGATGACTCTGCTTGTCTAAAAATAAACATTGCTTTTCAATATCATTTTTTCTTAAAAGACTTAGGCCCAATGCTGGGTTAGTTAGCTTTCATCACTGTGAAAGGAAATGAGCTTAAATGAGGAAAGGTTTATTGTGCCTTATGGTTTCAGAGGTTCTGGGCCATGGTCAGCTGACTGCTTTGCTTTAAGGCCTGGGGTTGGGGGGGCAGAAACACCTCGGTGGAATGGAATGGAGGAGGGCGACTGCTCACCTCGTGGAAGACAGGAGACAAAGAGAAAGGGAAGAAGCCTCAGGAAAAGGGGCTGGGGACCAGTACGGTCCCCAAGGTCAGGCCCCTTTGTGCCCCACCCGTTTCTGTCACCTGCCAATATATCATCAAATTGTAATCTCATCAGTGGATTAATTCAGTATTGAAGTCAGAACCCCCATGATCTGACCACTTCCCAAAAGCCCATCAGCAACCAGGCGTTCAACTCAGTGAACCTTTCGGGGAGCATATTATGTCACAGTCTTAAGAAGTACAAATGAAGTGTTTAAAACAGACTCTATTCAACCTATTGTTTATTTTCTACACAGGGAGGGGGGCAGATGTAGTTTACGAAAAGTATTTAAATAATGGTTTAAATTTGTTTTGTTAAAATCTTTCCAAAAAGAAACTGGAAGGAAGGAAGGAAGGAAGGAAGGAAGGAAGGAAGGAAGGAAGGAAGGAAGGAAGGGAGTTTGTTTATATTCATATATATGTAACATACCCAAACTTGAAAATAAAGCAAATATCCTGCATCCCCTCCAACATTATTGTATAATTGCCATTCCTCACTCCCAGCCTAATTATTGCCTGATATAATGATCAAGAATTAGAAGAAAGACATCCTTGGAAGGTTAATAAGCCATCCAGAAAATTAGATTATCATGACCAAGCCAAAATGATTTTTGTTTCCCATTATAACAGATCACCTGAAAAGTTGGAGGAAGAAAAAATAAGTAGGCAGCATTGGGTAATTATATTCATACTTTTCCACAGATTTTATAGATGATCTCCAGTTATGAATTCCTTTCATATCTAAAACTGGAGGGTTTTTCATACATTATACCACCATTATTATAGTAATCAAAGCCCGTTTATTTGATCATCATCATAATGGACTACTTGAGGCATTTTCTCCTTTGCTAATTGACAGTTGGTCAGTTAAGAGGTGCTTTTCACAAAATCTTCAGTAACCCTAAGGGTTTGAATGAGTTTGTAATAAATGCCTGAGAAGCTCCTTTAGTTTCTTAAGTGCATTTGCGAAAACTCTCAACTGCTATTTTCCACCTGCTGGTCAGAAAACGCCTTTGATGTGCCATCCATTCGCCTGTCTCACGTGTTTCTATCTGTCTCAAGCATTGTAACCCTGCTCATCAGCACAGTGACACAGTACCATTTAGATAGCATCTTCAGATACTGGAATTCTCTACAACAGACAAGGAAATGTGCAGAGTAGGGGAGGGGTCAAACCGAAGCTCGGATCGCCCCGTTTGGAGAATTGCACTGGATGCTGTGTGGTCAGAAGACCCAGCCCTGAGCTTGATCCTCACTCCCTCCTTGATTACACACCTAGGCTCTTCCTGTATACTTGCTTCCCTTGCTGCTCCACACGTAGCCGCAGGCTGCTTCACCATCTGTGCTTGGACCCCCAGAGCCCGGCTCCTGAGTCTCAGCACTCACTGATGCAAAATTGCTTTCTGCCGCTTCACTCTGTCCACCACTTCCTGTGCGGTGGTAGTGGCTGGGGGCCGTGGGGTAAGTGAATTGGGCAACATGAATAAATAAACCTGCGGAGTAGAAAAGAATGTGCAGTGCATAATCTTAAAGTACTCGAATATGCTTGAAATACTTTCTCACAGTAATCTCCACAGTGACGAAACTGTATTTATCTTACTGCCTTCTCCCCATTACTACCAGGCAGGGGCCCGGTAGATGCCGATACACTGAGAGAGTATGAGGGAGAGACCGGTCCATGTGACTGAATTAAAAACAATATCTACTTTTGATTCCTTCATAGCATTACATTCTTGAGTAAATAAATATTTAAAGAAGTTTTTTTTCCTTATGGTGAAGATTCGCAAATATCAGGAAAATGACTGATTAATCTGAAAACCTCTATGGATAACAGAAAAGAAGGTAAATTGGAAAGAATAGAAGTAACAGGGAGGCAGTGATCCTTGAGCTAGTTCTACAAATATAAGCAATTTACGTTTCAAGAAAGCTCGTAACTATATAAATATATGCTGATACATATTAGGTTGAAAAATCATCCCATTTCTTGCCTCAGACAAAATTGGGTGATTTTATTTTTTTCTTTCTCTTCAATAAATATTCCCTAATTACCTACTATGTGTGAAGTCTTATATGACTGCTAAGGCACAGAGCAAATTAAAATAATTCCTATTTGCACCAAAATCATGGAAGTTCTTTTAGTTTGTTTTTACTGTCGAGACACAGCACGCGACACCCACAGTTTCAAGGAGGAGAGGTTTAATTTGGCTCACAGGTATGGTCCCTGTTCAGCAGGTATCAAGGTAGAAGGGGCCTGGGAGGGAGATACAGTTCCCTTCCAGGTAGCACTGACCCAGGTCTTCCAACCAAACTCCAGCTCCTGACGACAAACCAGCTATGCCCCCCATAACCCAAGCACTTTCTGCAGGCCCTGCCTGGGTCCACCTGCCTTCTTCTAGGGACATTCTCCGTCCAGATCTTGGCAGAAGTTGTTCCTTACACCTTGACTCTCTGCCTGCTTTCTTTCTTTTCCCCATTCTTCCCTTCTATCTTGCCTGCATTTTCTTCTTTCCTTTCTCAAGCACAGCACACAAAGTCAAAAGTATAAAGTATGAAGAAAAAAATGCCATCTCTAGTCTCTTGTGCACTGTTTCAATTAATCAGGAAAAGTGAGCACTTGGAAATTTCCTTTGACCAGCTGAGGTCTGCTTCCTCAGTGTGTTCTAATGTGTAAAATAAATATTTTGCAATTAGGGTGAAATATCTTACTGACAGCTGCTGAGGCTGAAAGCTTCTATTTATTCGGATACCCATTTTTATCTGTGAATTAGGAAGGTAACCGCGAATCCCAAGCTTATCACCACTTCTAGATGCGAGCACAGAATTAAGTCTCTGAGCCTTCATCTTGCTTTCATCTCCTCTCAATCCGCTATAATGAGAGGCTTGTTGCTGTCAGAAAGTAATTCTTCTGCAAGAAAATTTTAGCTCTCCAAAATGAAGTCTGTCCTATTACAGATAATATACTGCTCCAGGATCCCAACATTGACTCCATTTAAACTCATGTGGCTAAGTTTATACATGGAAGAGTTAGGCTCTGTGCAACAGGAGCATCTTCCTTAGAAGCCCACAGTCTGTACACCATGGTGCTTGCTGTAGGCACGATAGTCGCCCTCCATGGTGAGAGAGGAATGTGGATCCAGACTGTAAATACGACTGCAGACGCAGTGGCCTGAGCCCAGGACACAAAGGGAGTCCTTATCACCACAGTCATTCTTCTGTGCCTCCTCCTTCTAACCTGTTGAGTCTAAACCACGGTACTATTGATGCTCTTCATCAAGATACTCAAAGAATAAAGTAGGGGGAGCCCTGCAGATAGAGTAAGAATGTGAGCTTTCATTGATTACAACTTTCTGCTGTGTTTATATATTAATCAAGGAACAATATAAATAAGAGAGACACATATGCTCCTATGGCACACCTGTCTGCGGTGACATATTCTCTCCAGTCCATGGGATGATGCAAGTGTCAGGTGTGCCGTCACTTATTCCAGTCAGGCTGAAAGATTCTAAAACAAAGGCCTGACTTGGGAAGACAGAGGCAAGAGGTTGTGATATACCATGCTTGAGGAAGGCATGCGCAGAGCAGCCCTGCCTAGTGGAGTTCACTGTGCTAGGGATACCCTGTCCACCTTGTCCCGTGCAGGAGGCCGCCAGCCCCGGGGTGCGGTTGGCTGGTTAAGATGTACCTGGAGAGGCTGGAGAAATGCACTTCTAATTTTATATAGTTTTAATTGATGTGAATTTAAACTTGCGCAGGTGGAAACTGCCTGTTCTATTGCGCAGCACAGACCCAGAGCATTTGATTTCTACCTGTTCATTTTTAGTGCTGTAGATTTAACGCATCCTTCATTCTTTCATGCTAAGCAAAACTCTACCACTGAGCTGCACCACGGCCAAGGAGGGTTTGTTTTTCATATAAAATGAAAAATACTTATTTTAGTTAAAAACTAAAGCAAATATATGTGTATGTATATATATATATATATTTAATCATCCTTCAACAAATATCTTTAGAATATCTTCTGATCATCCCATCCAAAGAGATTTTCTGTTTTCCACTAAGATCCTTTCAAGTAATTTAGAGATAAAACCTGGGACATTGCTTGTCATCTCCCCATGGTTTGAACTTGTGCTTTAAAATATTAAAACTAAATGTAGACCTTCCTAAGGTGACTCAGATCTCCCCAGAAGTGGTAGCTGCAGTTTAGAATCATTTGGTACTTGGGTTTGAATACACCACACCAAGTGACATATTAACCTATCTCCTAGCTTATTAGGTGGCAGATTTGGTGTCGGAAAGTAGACAAGAATTTAGAGTAGACAAGAGTTCCCACTCTTGCCAGCCGACTCCTTGATTTATTCTATGAGAGATCTCAGACGACCCTTTCAGGCACAGAACCATCTGAGAGTTATGCTGCTGAGTGATAAGAAACCTTCAGAGATACCTAAATCTTCATCCACTGCTGGGAGTTTCATCTGTCCTGGAATAAAGATCATTTTTATGTATGATGTTTCTATCTAGATAGCTATAGGGAAATGTAGCAAAGATTTGCAGACCTAAATCAAACTAATACTGATGAGTACTTTAAAACCTGTATTTACTCAGAAAGTGCTACACAACACCTTATTTTTAATCTTAATTTTGTTTCCAAAGGTTGAAGGAGTGGTTAATGTATTATACATTGAGCAGTCCATTAATCTTTTGATTAGCATTTGTTTTCCTGTGTTTTCCTTAGAGACAACCCAACAAATGAAGAATGTTCTTAATTTGATCTCTGGAGTAATCATAGATATGGATATTGTAGCATTTCACAGATGCACGAGACGAAAGAGTAGATTTTTAAATGTACATTTCTGTGCACCAGGAATGCAACTGGCTCCTTAATGTTACTGAAGTTCTGAGACTGAATTTTATATCTCGTCTCGTGTTGGTGTACTGATCATATACAGTTCTGGGCTTTTAAATAGGAGTTAAATCCAAGTAATTTGTTTTGAGAAAATTGAAATCCTTCCCAGTTGCATTAAAACTGATGTGAAACCTGCTTTTAAAAAAAAATAAGTTCAAGTGACACTCTTGGCTGGTTTTTTCCACCCACAGAGTTCTCTCAATATGCAGCAGTTTTCACTAAGGAGCCTTCATTGTTTATAGCATACTCACCTTGCCCTGGGACTCTGCCAGGTAGAGCTGCTATAAAATAGAAGCTGTTTTAAAAACACATCTTTCCCATTTAGAAGCTCCTCACCAAATATTTCTTCCAGCCTTTGCACTGGCCCTCGTGTGGACCAACAAATCACTACCCAGGTCATCTGACCCTCTTAAGAGTACAGCTAGTGTATGTGTTTTATTTGAAATTCTTCTTAGACCCAGGAATATGGTTAACAACCTGTCTCTCTGAACTGCTTGTGAGGCAGTGTCAGGAGGAATGCAACTGTCGCTGTGGAAGACAGCTCCGTTGTGTCTGACATGAAATCAACAACTTAGGGTAGAGTCCTCTTCTTTTTGAGTGCCTGCCCTGTGTTAGTGGAAGGTCTTTCTGTGCGGAGGTGCTTATCCTGAACAATGAATAGTAAAGATGTCATTGCTCTCCAGGTACTCCCACATATGCTGAATTCCCTGTTCCATTACATACATCTCCCCGCTTCTCTTCCGTTTAAAAATCTTGTCAATGCAAGGGCTTATACATGCACATACCCTCATAAGAAGAGTACTTCAGATGCACAAAGAAAAGCAACTGAGTAGAGAGACAGAATTAGTTGCTACATACCAGTGTTTCACAGAGCTTTAAGCTTTTCATTTCATTAACATTTTCTTTGAATCACACTACATATTTTTCAGGAAAACAACTTCCTTATTCATTTTATCCGATCTAAAAATACAAATATGCCTGGAGAAATCTAAGCAGCAATTGGGGAATAAATGAAAGCAACAGTGTGGATGTCATGTGGGCAGAAATTTGGGCAGAGAGCAGAAAGTGTTTTAAGATAAGAAAAGAATACGTTTTTCTATTTGGGGATACCCTGAGTCAGCCACAACCTCATCTCTATGTCAGAAAGGCTCTGTGTAAAGTACTGGAAGTGTTCATGTCTGGGAGACTGAAGCAGGAGGATGCCAAGGTTGAGCCCATCCTGGGCAACTTAGCAAACTCATAAGACTGTCTCAAAATGTAAAAAAAAAAAAAAAATGAACAGGGCTGGTACAAAGGCCCTGGGTTCAGTCCCCAGCGCTACAAGAAAAGATTTTATTAAATGTTCATGTGAGCACATTTTTAAAATACTAACGATTGTGAATAGATAGTTCTTGAAAGTTCTGCGGCCCTACTTTATGATACAGAAATTAGTGCAGTGATGCCATTCTGATAGCCGTCAGCGTGAGCCCAGGTGAAAGAGTGAGATTAGATTGACGTAATGATCCCAACAGTTCCCTCCTGCGTGCCCTGGCGGAGCACACAGCTTCGAGCCTTGTCTGCTTCTGCCCTCCTGCCTCCTGGAAGTCTAGGGAACACTATGCATTTTTTTGCGTATTGTCATTTTTGAACCGCTGTTAAGGCCCTCTGGCGTGACCACCCGATCTCCTGCTTCTGAACTGCTCCTTCCTCGTGCTGTCCACCTCTCCCTCCTTTTCCCATACTTCAGCAAAGGCGATCGAGCTCTGTGTCATTGCCACTTTTCTCGGTGACTTAGCACTCCACGCTCTGCCGTGGACTCTCCTCCAGGGCCACCACGTGGGGGCTGAGTGCTTGGGAATCCTGAAGAAAGTGACTCGCCTGCAGAGACTGCAGCCCGACCTCTTGGCCTCGTCCCCTTGAAGGCCCAAGCTGGGCGAGGTTTCGCACAGCTGTGCTGCAGTGGGGAACGTCCTCCAGCCTTGCTGGCCGCATCTGTCACTCGCGTTGCTCCTTCATCACAGCTGTCTGGGCAGCTGCTCGGTGGCATTTGGCTCCACGCACTGTGGTTCCTCAGGACCCTGGCAGTGGAATGTGGCATTGCCTCTGCCCTTGTATCCAGCCCATCGGCACATTTGGTCCATTTTCTTGCCAAGTTACCTTTCCCCAGACGCTTCTTCCTCCTCTCTGCTGTCACCTGTTAAGTTAACCCCTCTCCTGCCCCTCTCGGACACTCTGCACAGGGTAGGAAGCCCTCTTGGAGCTCAACCTGCAATCAAATGCACTAGCCTGAAGGCTGACCTGTGGCATGCTGGTCAGCAGCTGCTTAGCCAGAATTACGTAGCCTAGTCAAGCAGAGTATCCAGAAGGGCAGTCATTCACCTTGTCCCTGGGAAAGTACCTCTCAGCACTGGCCTCAGAATTACTCAGTCTTCAAATTCAGTTTCATCATGTGGACATGTTGCCATACCTTGTTGTTACACAAAACTGCGACGACCTGAAGATCACAAACGCTGCAGGATCCTTATCTGGCCACTACATGTTACCATCCCTGAAGCCGCACTGTGGGGTGGATTTGAAAGCAGATGAGGAGCCAGGGCTGCACAGGTACCTCAGTGGCAGAGCGCTCGCCTGGCATGAAAGAAGCGCTGCGTCCAACCCTCTGAAGAAAGAAAACGAAATGAGACATACGACTTGACGTTGAAAATCTAGGACAAGAGGATAATCAGAAAAGTAACCTACCTTCTAGAACATAATCATGCTAAGAACGTTCAGGGGCACACATGAAGAGCCCAGGACAATGGTGGAGCCATAGGAAGGGAAGGGAAGCCGGAACGGTGTGATATTGCTGCCGAATCCCATGATCCAGTCTGATTCAGTCATAGAGGAGGGAGAGGACGTGCCCTGTGGAAGCTATGACACCAGGTGTAAATCCAGGGAAAGCTGTGAGGCTGGCTGCAGCACATAAAGCATACCGTGGTGCTGGAGATGAAAGTGGAGAGCTTGGTCGGGGAACAGACTTGGCTCCAGGGAGAACCACTGTGCTTTTATCTGTAAACTACTATGGGGATTTTGAGCCATAAAGGATTGTATCTTCATCAGATTTCGACTTTTAGACTGCCATCCATGCTTATTAACCATACTGGCTTCTAAAAGAGCACATGATTGTACATATGAGCAACAGGAAAGCGTGTAAAATAATTTTTATTTTGCTGTTTCCTCAGTGCAACCCAGAGTGTGATAAGACAGGTGTTTTGACCTTTTAAAAGGTTTGTTTCTTGGGTTTACACTTACTAACATGTTCTCACTCGTTTCACAAATATAAGTCACATTTTATGCCTGCAAACTTTAGAATATGTGCCCTTTAATAATATAATTTTTCATTTAAGCAGCCATTAAGTAGAATAAGATACAGTACCTAGTAATCCTGAATCTTTATTGTTTAGCCAGCAGCAGCTTTCTCCAAAACTTGAAAATTTTTTCCCCAAATCCAAGAGAAATAGACAATATGATTCAGTGTAATTATTTTACAATGAAACTACACACAAGGTGTGTAAGGTAAAAAGATCCATGCATCTTGATGCAGCTATGAATGCAAGTGGTTTGAATTTTTAAAAATTTAGAAAATTGGTCTAATTATGAAATTGGTGAATAGAATATTGTGAATCTTATAAAATGTATTTCCATTCATCTCTGGAGAACCTTAGTGATGTAGTGGAACCAAAATTTTCTCTAGTACCTAGGCAGTTTTTTAAAAAATCTAGATGTCTTTTCCACAATTATTCATTCTTTTCACTGTAGTTATAGACCAAGCTAATGTTTCTGTACATAGACATATTGATCAGCTCAAAGTCAATTTCTTACTTCTAGTACTTCAGCTTCCATGGGCCATTTTGTAGTTTTGTTTGATTTTGTGTTTTCTTTTTTCTATTTTCCACTTCATAGGAGATAGTCACTTCGTCTTTCACACCTGGAATTGAATAATTCTGATGATTTGTCCTTAGATTTCAAAGAAACCATTTTTGTTTTCTTGCTTGCTTCTTGTTTGTATGTTAGTTTAAAATAATGTATATTAATGTGCTTTTTCTTGGAGGTAATGAAACTTAAACCCTAGAACCCACTAGCAGAGACAGATTCCTGTGCGACCCAGCACAAGAGGGGTTTGAGGGAGCTCTAAGGGGTGGACCACAAGTTACAGGTTTGAAAAAACAGACTGGGGGACAGTTGGAAGCTGGAAGAGGGACAAGAGTAGTCAGACTGCACCCACTAGAGCCAATGGAAAGAAAGCTGTGGAGATGAGACTTGTCTTAATATGAGCTGCGTCCAGTGCAGCTCTCCAACTTCCCTATGGGGCAGACCACAGAGGAGGAAGCAATGAAGACAAGAGTCAGAACACAAAAAGCTGAGGTCAGGTAGAGCCCTCTCTCCTGCTGGGAGAAAGGAACTGCCCACCTACCGCAGAGCGTTTACTTATACACTGGGTAGGTTGAGGTCACATGACACCCCTCTTCCCAGCAGCTTGTTTGTTTGAACGGCCCGGGCCTGTTCTTAGGGCTGGCCTTGCTCCAGGCCCACACAGGTAATCCATCTCCAGCTTCAGCCTCTCCCCGAAAATACATAGCAAGCAGAAGGTCAAACAGGGTGGTGGAAAAGCACCTAGGAAAAGATCTAAACTCGTCTTTCTGATCCTGACCTTTTTCTAATATTTTGGTCATTGTACTCGAAAGAACCAGGGGGATGAGCCTTAAATAGCAAAAGTAGTCCAGAAAATATTACTGACAATTCAAAAAAGTACTGCCGTAGTTACCAATTTTATGAAATGTTGTCACCTCTTAAAATTTGCTCATTCCACTTCATTGGCCTATTTATACTAAGTAAGTTACATATTTAAATAAGCCTTTATGCATTTTATCTTCAGGTTTCTCTTGGACTTGCATGTGTGACCTATAGCAGTTACATTTTTTCAGATTTAAAGTCAAAAACAGCAGCCATAGGAAAGCAGGTGTGAAAAGGAAAGGGTAAAGCTCTTAATTTCATCCATGTCTTTTTT